>NW_020200852.1:79738-81846 GCF_001531365.2 Cynara cardunculus var. scolymus
CAAATCCACTTGTTTAATCTTTTCAGATTAAGGGAATGGGAAGGTAACATCCAATTTCAACGAATGAAATTGTTTTCAATCTTATAAAAAGATTGGCCTGTGAGTATAACATATATACTCAGTACAACGGATGTACTGTATATATATGAGACTTTTTGATGTTCATCTTACCAGGTCTTCCATTCAATCATTGATAGCTAAAAAATAGCATATCTATGAATATTTTGGCAAATTAACATATAAAATACTAAATTTGTGTAGTGTAGAAAGATAAAGCAACTAATGCTTCTGTTTAGGCTTAAAAAGATAAATCGTGTGGACTACACAAATTTATCAGACTCAATATGTGATCAAAAAGACTTGAAGGGGGGACATATATCCTTCTGATTCAATATCAACTTTCTCCAAATGAGAAACTGATAGATGATGAGCTGCATGTCCCAAATGTTATTGAAACATTTATATTTTTAGAGATAAATGAGTAGCTGGTGGGGTTGTGACAAGAAATGGCCTGGGCTTTGCCTTTTTCGATATTAGTCTCCAAAAATCGAGAACTAATAGATTATGTGGTATGCCCGGATTATATAAGTTTGGAACAGGATTTTCATTTTCTTTTAATCCTGACACAACTACCCCTCTCGTCAATTCTTTTAGCTCACAACAAATACCCCTCTCTTTTTCATTTTAGTCTCAGCACACAAACCTTTTTTTTTAAGCTCACTCAGATATGGTTGTCCTCTTGGGTAGGTCWGTCGGTTTTGACATTCCATAGAGGTTTTTTTGATAAGCACTCAGTCCCTCCTAAAATTTAGCGTTATGCTCAGATGATCACAATGATTGATCAAAACATTATTTCTTTAAAGCACAATGATCAGATAAAAAATTTGATTAAATTTTTTTTGCTTTAAGCACAATTGACGAAAGAATGATACGACAATGATTCGATTATTCGGTATATGAGAGAAATGAATGAAGATCTGTAAGAACAAGTTTACAGATTCTGATATTCAAAAATTATCAAATGTATATGTATCAATGTAAAAAAAATTCAGAAAACAAAATTCAATACAAACGAGTGTATTATCACCGAAAATAATTATCGTATAAGAGACGTGATAATAACAGTTTGAATAATAGCTGAAACAGGTATTGGAGTTATGTACGATGAGAAATTACACAAGTAAAATCTCAGGAAATACCTGTTTAGAGAATGTACTCGTTTTCCAAAAAAAATCATTTTCCAAAAACATTTATTTGAAATTTCTAGAGTCTCCTCCTAGAAAAGAGATTTAAGTAATGATTCTGTTAAGCTCAAAAGAATAAAAAATATGAAACATTTTAAGCACGGGTTCTAAACTGAGTGTTTAGAAACCACACTCGGTAAAGCACGGGTCCTAAACTGAAATGTTCAGAAACCTCGTTTGGAATAAATTATAACTCCCCCTGCATTGGTGTATCACTGAAATGATATTCTGATCAGCACAAAATGGACACACCTGCAAAACCAGATTAAGTAGACTTTGGTACCCAAACGAACTTGGGTCCTATTTTGTTAGTATCTGGTTGAGGTATGTTGTAATTACCAAACCATTTATTTCTATAAGGTATTTTGTTTTCAGCACTATTAACAGGATGATTATATACAAAATATGACTCATGCCAGTTATTATAATCATACATGTTCTTACCTTTCCAGTTATTCTGATAGTTGTTATCTCCATGCCACCTGTTGAACCTTTTGTTATTGACAAAATTATTGGTTCTGCATGTTGAGCACATAATCCTTCTCTTGCTAAGATTGATCAGATCATAAGTGGATCTTACTAGGGAAGGAAGATTATTAGTAACAACAGGTGTATGAGATAAAACAGATTCAGACTTATTAACCTAAATGCTTTTAATCTTTGAAGAGTAATTGGGTGATCCAATGACATACCCTTGATAATACTGATTAGAACGAGAATAGTTCTTAGAAAGATTAGATTTAGGACTACTTGAATAACTGTTCGAATAGGAACAATTATAAAAGATGGTTTTACACTGTGATTGAGAACCAGTTGGACTTTTAGCACACAAAAAGTCTTTGACTTTTTGTAAAAGCTGGTCTC
>NW_020200852.1:82397-99344 GCF_001531365.2 Cynara cardunculus var. scolymus
AAGAGAATTAATCTTATTTTCATAAGATTCACGTTCAATACAAAATCTTTTCTCAATCTCAATAATCCTCTTCTTTTCTTTCGCCGTATCTTTTCTTTCAGCATTTAAAAACTTTTCAGTCTCTAAAACCTTATCCTTTTCTATTTGTAATAATTTCCTTATCTCAATCAAATCAGTCTCATGTTTATGAATTTTTTTAGTAAAGTCCCCAATCTCTGTATTTTTCCTTTCAACATTTAATTCATTTTGAACTTTTTGGAGTTTATTTAACAAATATTTATTAGACTTACTCCATGTTTTTATCTCTTTGTCACATTCTATTCTGACATCATCCAAGGATTTTTTAAGTTTATTAATCTGATACTTGGATTCATTCTCAACTCTTTCTAATATTTCTTTATGCTCCTGATTCAAAATTTTAATACTTTTCTCATTAGCATAATTCATAATTTTATAGTTCACAATGCTCTTTTCCAGCTCAGCAATCTTCTCTCTCATCTCCTTTAGAATAGTTAAGACAATGAATCAGACAAACTATCAGTAACATAAAATATAACACTGTGAAGTAAAGACTCTAATCTGTACAAGAAACACAACAACTTCCAGCTTCACTTTAATCAAAAATAGTTAAGACAAAACACTGTTTTAACAAGAACCAGCAGGCTTCAAATCCTCATTCCACACTTGATCCTCCTTTCCAAGATGAATCTTAGTGTCTTCTTTGCAAAATCTCTTCAAACAACTTTGTCATCTGTTCACTGCATCTGTTGTCTGCTGCATCTGTTCAAATGACGAGCTAATCAAATACTTTGACTACCTAAACCGCACTCTCAAGTCTGCTCAAAACTATCTAAACCTGTTGTGTCTTTGCATCCTTTACCGACCAGTCGAGATAGCTTCAATTAGCAAGAAATTTCCACACAGGCAGATTTCTAGACATGGATAACAGATTCAGAATTCAAGACTGTTTTAGGAAAAGAAAAAATCTTTACCTGTTGTTCCAGTCCTCAAATCCACACAACTAAAATACACAAATCAACAACAAGAAGCTCAAAGTCAATGTAATTCCTCTTATCTTCTCAGTCTAAAATATGCTCACTAAACAGTCTCTAAATCACACCACAACTAGAACCAGCCTAAACTGCTCAAGCTTAACAGTCAATACATTTCTGATTTAGAGGCTCTCAATGAGGACATCCAAAATGGTCACAGAAAATATTGTGAAAGACGATAAGATATTAGGAGTTCCCACAATGCTAATTCTTGATACTCTTTTTATGGTAATGGGTCAACAAGCTTAGCAGGCACAGAAGTGCACCATGCTCAATAATACACTGAGTTTGAATATCATCACCTGTCACAATGTTCCCAAAGGAGAAGGATGCAGGAGCAGCTCAACAAGACGTTGGCAGACACCTACCTCAATAACAGCTTGAATTTTGTCAATAAAACTTGAATCCAGCTTTCACTTACCAATTAAACCTACCAAACAACTGAGAAATTGAAGCAGGCGATTTATGAAATAAACCTATGATCATACAAACCAGTCGAGTGTAAGTAATACAAAAACTATGAGAAATGCCAAGCAATGAAGTTCAAACAGCAAAATGTCAAACTTTGTCTTTTGTCAACCAAACAAGTCTTAAATCTTCAAACAGCTAATTTTGTGTACAATGTCTTCAATCCAGCCAAGAACGAATAAGTTTCGGTCACTAAATTGAACTCAAAACAGATTCTGTAATGTAGATTTGAAATTAAACAATGTCAAATCGGTTAGCTGTGCGATATCTGGGCATTTTAGTGTTATGACAGTAAGCAAACCTCAAGCTCTCTAACCCAGTCCTAGAAATCAATATGTGAGGAAGATGAAGTCTACAAGGAACATAGACAAACAAGTGCCAGTTGAGCGATTTAGAGGATTATCTGAGTGATTTAAATTGTTGTCCGATTTAGGTTGAAAATCGGTCAAGAAGCAGTGAACAGATTAGACACAGATCAATTTACTTTGAGCAATTAAGAAACCGGGTGAAATGGATAACTCGATGCACAAAAATCTAAGTCGTACATCGCTCAACTCCGCTCAAAGCTAAAGTCTTAATCCGCTCAATAAATCGCTCACCGCTTAAACAAAGAACCAATCAACTTACCTATCCGGTCACTTATCCGGTCACGAGTTGTACGATTTAAACCCTAGTCCGTTCAAGACTAAACTTAAATCGATCAAATATCCGCTCAAGATGTAATTGAAATGTGACCGAATACGATCAATTTGAGGTACCTGTGACCGAATTCGATGAATCTTGAAGTCTAGCTCGATCAATACCTCTGTGATTTACACCTTGTCCGTTCAAGTCTTCAGCGATTTAGACTTAGAAGAATTCATGTTTAGCAAATTCTTGAGCGATGAGTTTGAGCGATGAAGATAAAAGACGATCAGGCTAAGTCTAAATCTGATGGGCTGGGCGATAAACTAATCCGGATGGGCTTAAAAAAATAACAAAAATACAAAAACAACAAAAGAATTTAAAAAAAGGGATCAAAACACTAAGATTTTTTAAAAAAATTCAAGAACACGAAAAAATTTAAAAACACAAAATCCGATTAAATCTTGAAAACAAATGATTAAAAGATAAAATCTTGTGAACAACAAAGATTCACAATACAATTTCGTACAATTTGATCCTGTTTTTAACACGAAAACTGAAAATTTTGAAAAATTTTCGGATTAAAATCTTCAAAAGATGAAGAACACAATGAACAAAATAAGAACACAAAAAAATCCAAAAAAAAAAATCTTCAAAAACAATGATTTCTTATCTGATTTCTTGCATAGTCCAGCTTTGATACCAATTGTGTGTCCCACTTCAATGATCAATCTTCAAGCAAGCTCCATAATCATGGCAGATTAAGATAAATCTTCAAGAACACATATATGAACTTTGAGAGAGAAAGTCAAACATTCAATGCTCAGTCAAACCCTCTATTACGTATCATGAATTTTACAATAAGCTCTTTTCTATCAATTACAAAGACAACACCCAATTTATAGGGTCAAACTTCTGAACATAGTCAAAGTCAAACCTGTCTAAGAAAAGTCAAACACGATGACTTTTACAATTATAGACAATATTTAACTTTCAAGACGAATACAATTTAGTACTGATTTTCAGTCCTAACATTATGTTTCTGTTTTTAAGTTCCAGCGATCATCACTGAGTCTGTTCAACGATCACTAAAGAACTTGTATTGTAAAATCAATCAGCGACAACGACATTTCAAGAAGACAACACTCACACCAAAGAACCTTCAGCGAAAGCCGAAGATTGAAATTGAAGATTAGAGACTGGCGAGTACGTGATCTGAAGCGGTATTCAATGATTACAAGCCTGTCTACATATGTGTGATGACTGCCCAAGCCTCGACGAATGCTGAAGAGACCTCCAGGTTAGTCCAGCATTCAGTGATCAAAAGAAGCTTGTTAAGCACAAATGAATTTGTCTTGTCCTTATACACACAAAGGACAAACCCATACCCTTTCTAAAAGTTAGTATGGTACGGAGCTGACTAGTTGACTCTATTACCCACCAACTTTGTGAAAGGATATCTGCTCATGAATAGGCTTTTTTACTATTCACTGTAGCAAATGACAAACCTTTCCCTTAAGGCTTGACACGCATTCTAACCCTACTATATTGCCTTAAATGTGCATTTAATGCAACAAGTATAAATAGATGTATTCTATCTCCATGCAAAAGAAGATATTTGCTAATAAAGAAAGAACACACATCTAAGAACAAATTATACGCTCATCTTCAAGAGAAAGTTAGAATCCCTTTCATTGTATTCTAAAAAAGTTCTCTCACAGATAGAACTTACTTTCTTTTATTTCTTTAACATCAAATCTTTTTTTATTTGCTAAGATTAAGTGTGTAAACTTTAGATTGTTTAGATAGGCTTTTCATACCTTATCTTTCCACAAACAATCTTGTAAAATGTGCATTGATCTTCTCTTATCAATATATATTTTAAATTTGAAAATACTGTGTTTGTATTCACCCCCCCTTCTACAAACTGTTATACACATCTTGTATACCTTAATGGGACCAATAGAAATCCATTTACATTTACACAACTTGCCAATAAAACTTCTATTTTTTTACAATTCAACATAAACACAAAAGTAAAAATACACCACAACAATCAACAAAACTCATATAAAAAGAAGTATCATCATCACTAGCAAAGAAGAGGAACAAATTCATATGATTTTACATGTAGGGCTGATCATATATAAAAGGGCATGGATTAAAGGGAAACTCATAGTAGCTGGTGCTGGTGCTGGTGCTGGTGTTGTTGTCGATGGTCGCTAGTGGTGGTGCTACGGTTGTCGAAGAGCGATGGTCAAGTGGTGGTGCACTGGTGGTCCCCTATCGATGATCGAGTGGTGGTCTCTAAGGGCTTGAGTGATGGTATAGTGGTGGTCGTTGAGTGGTGGTCGTGGTGGTGATGACCTGTGGCTGGTTATGGTGGTGGCTGTGGTGGTTGTGTTTGTTGTGGCTAGTGATGGTGGTGGCTATGGTTGTCGTCGAGATTGCTAGGGGTGTTCGTAGTTCGGTTTGGGCGGTTTAAGCCCTCAGACCACAAACCAAACCGTAATGGCGGCTTATGAAATTTTCAAACCGAGCGGTTTGAAATCAAGTGCCCAGACCGGTCACACCAGACCACAAAAAAATGGTATGGTCTAACCGGTTTAGGCGGTTTGGGTCTTTAATGGGCTTTAAACATTAAAACCAGAAAACCTAGTGCCATCTATACTATTATTCATTAGAATAATAGATAGTAATCACCCATCATAATCATCTCGGATGTGCTGGCTATAACACTTGTTTGGAAGGATATAACATGTTGATTCAAAGCTCTTTCATACTGAAACCCAGTATCCATGGACTATGGCTATATAAATTACTGTGATCTGTATACCACTAAGCAACCATTAAACCATCTTCTAATCTTTTGATCATTATTTGTATACCATTAAGCAGCTCATGGGTCTAAAATTCAAACAATCCAAAGTCCAAACAAATAAATATGTAATACATATTAGAAAACAAAGTCAAAATAGAAGCCAAATCTTAGTGTTTATTGTTTAAAAAAGTCAAAATAGTAATATGTAAACTGTAAAGTGCAAACAAAGTCCACATCTTCAGTTCTTCACAATCCATAAAAATTCGATCCTTTATCAAATAGGAATGAGTAATCTGTAGAAAAAAATGACATCATATAAATTGGAAGGATAAAAGATTGCATGAAATGTGTGAAAGAAGTAGAGAACTAATCAAAGCTTACGATATAGTGATGCATCAACTTTCTAATCATTATCAAGACTCCCAACCTCAGCCTTCAGATGGGGTTTCGATGGATTTATCTACAAAATTCAAAAATAAATTAGATAAACAACATAAGTGAATATAACGTAATCTAAAATTAAAGTACTGGGAAATTAATTTAAATTGATTACCTGATTCCATATTTTCGTAAATATCCATCTCTTCCAAAATAGAAGCCAAATCTAATGACAAATTCATGGATCTCAACCAATTTTAACAACAAATCAAAGTTTCAACCATTGAAGGACTCAGTGAACTCCGAAAACAATCAAGAACTCTCCCTCCGGTGCTAAAAGCGGACTCCGAAGCCACTGTTGATACTAGGACAACAAAAACATCTCGAGCCAATGCAGACAAAATAGGATACTTTGATACTTTCCACCATTCTAAAGTACTGAAGTTCTAGTTTTCCTATCTTCATTGCGTTCACCTAGGTACCTTTCAAGTTCATTTTGCATGTTCAAAGAGTCATCTTCATCACATTCTTCGTCAAACTCAGATTCAAAGCTTCTTGACCGAATCTTCATCATCGGAGTCTACTATTGGCACATGATCTTGTGTTTGATTAACACTATCTGCTTGATGCTCTACTTTCAGCTCACTAGTATAATGAACTACTAGCCTTGAAAGACAACTTTTAATGGAATCCGTGATAATGGTAATTTYATCCTCACTATAAAGTTGTTTCAAGCAAAATGTAACGTATTTTAATTTGTATCTCGGATCAAGTACAATAGCCACATAAAGAATCACACTTTGTTTGTTCGTGGTCCCCCAATAATTATCAAATTTCTTTTTCATCCTTAAAGCCATTTGTTTCAAGTTCTCTTTATCACTTGAACACCATTTGTTATTCAACCCATGAACTAGCGACATCTCGTGAAAATAAACATTTGAAGTAACATGCAAAGAAGTATTGAACTTTAAAATGGCATCATAAAAAACCTTCAAAAACTTACAAAACATGGCACATTGCTCCCAATCCTTAGACGTAAGTGGCCTAAGCGGATTCTTTCCATTTCTATCATCTTCAATAAAGTATTGTATGAAGTAATCATCCTCTTCTTCTAATAACTTAAAAGCCTCCTCATATTTCAAAGCATGATCTAACATCAAATATGTGGAGTTCTACCTAGTAGGCATATCCAAACAAACAAAGGCTTTATCTTCTTTACACATATTTTTTACACAACTTTTAAATCTTGCTAACCTAGAGGGGGAAGATCTAACATACCTAACTGCATTATGAACATTAGCTATAGAATTGTCCATTTCTTTCAATCCATCATCCACAATTAAGTTTAGTATGTAGGCTGAACACCTAACATGCAAGAATTCGCCAACACAAACCGCATTCTTCCAAATTTGCAATCTTTTCTTGATATGTTGAACAACCCCATTGTTWGAAGAAGCATTATCGACAGTGATAGTGAACACCCTCTCGATACCCCATTTTTTTAAACACGTCTCAATAGCTTTTCCTATTGTCTCTCCTTTGTGGTTCGACACTTGACAAAAGTTTAAGATCCTCTTTTGAATTTTCCAATAAGAATCTATGAAGTGGGCTGTTAATACCATATATACAACATTATGAATAAAAGTCAAAGCATCCATGGTGAGGGAAACTCTTTGTGAATTTTGAATGAAAATAGACCTCAATTTTTTCTTTTCATCATTATAGAGATTCATAATATCCCTACCTATTGTAATACGCGACGGAAGTTCAAATTTAGGACATGCAACACTACAAAATGATTTGAACCCTTCTTGTTCAACAAATCTAAAAGGCAACTCGTCAATCACAATCATTTTTGCACAAGCTTCTCGACATGCTTTTTCACTAAATCCCACAGATACAAGACTACCACTTTTGTTCATGCTATTCTTTTGAAAATATAAGAATCTTTGCTTCTTATCCTCTAATCTAAACGTATACTTTTTACATTGATGGTTAAGATGGTTCCAAAGGGTGATGGTTCCAAAGGGTGCTGGTTCCAAAGGGTGCTAGTTCCGTTATTTTTCTTATCACTTGCATAATCTTTACCACAGTAGTTACACACAACCCTTGGGTCATTTTGGTTACTATCATTTCTCGTAAAATGATATCATACTTCAGAACATTGTCTAATTTTTTTTTTCTCTTTTTGGTGTTAGGTGGCAAAGGAGGTTTAGAAGCGCAAGTTGACTCTATACTTTGAGTTTGAGAGGGTATTTCCATCTAAAACACATAAATAGACACACAAACAAAAAAGTAGAAAATAAATATAAGTTACAATATGCTCAATATTGTTATATAGAAAATAGGACTTCATAGAGACATCACTAATACTTTGTTAAAGGCTTAAAGCATAGATAGAAATTTCTTGAAGGTTAAAGCAACAAAATAGTTTCATAAAGTGGTAAAATTTACAATCTTTTAGTTTTCTTGAATGATTAAGTATGTACTACATTCAATTTGTAGATGTCAGATAATTATCTAGCATATATAGTCATGTTAAAATGCAATCATTTAGAGACAATCATACAACCAAGAATCCAAGATGGATTAACAGATTTGTGTGTCTATTTATGTGTTTCAGATAGAAATTTGGTAAAACATAGTCATAGATACTAGATAGAAATACGTTAAAGCATAGATAGAAATACATTAAAGCATAGATAGAAATAAAAATTTCTTAAAGCAACAAAAAAGTTTCATAAAGTTCAAACCCTTCGTCTCTGTCTAGTGTCTACTTTTGTTAATTTGGTAAAACATAGAGTCATAGATACTAGATAGAAACATGTTAAGGCATAGATAGAAATAGAAATTTCGTAAAGCAACAAAACATGACTTACAAATATGTTAATCTGTTCTTGAGGGATTTCAAAGTTCAAACCCTTCATCTCCGTCTACTACTCTACTTCTGTTTCGTTTCCACTTTCCAATCTGGCAACGGCAAGACTAGGGCAGTGGCGGGCTGGACGCGGTTTGTTCGAACTTCCATGAACGTCTTTGTCGCCTTCGTCTCTGTCAAATAGACTTCGTCGCCTTTGTCTCCGTCAAATTGACTTCGTCTAAATTCTAGTCGTCTATGAGTGTGATTCTGTTTGTTGACTTTGTTCGATGAATCGATGATAGGATTAGCCGATTAGGAAATAGAGGCCGATTGATAAGTTGATTTTGATAGATGATAATGGTTATTGGTTTACTAGGTTGGGACGTTGGGTACTTGGGTTAAGGGTTATGTTTGGGTCAATAGCCCATAAGGCATAAGTCAAAATTGGGCTTTTTAATTTTTAATAATACTAATATATATATGGCGGTCGGTTTGGTCAAAATCGCCCAAATAAAGTTCTAAACCGCAGATCGGACCGGACCGCCCGGTTTGGCTATTTTCCAAACGAAACCAAACCATCGGACCGCTCAAATCGCCAAAAACGGTCCGATTTGACTTGGTTCGACCGGTTTAAGTGGTCGAACGGTTTTTTTTTAATACCCCTAGAGATCGCCTCTCTCCGTAGATGGTCACAACGGTAGATATCGATCGGATTAGTAGGAACCCTTTTTTTAATTATATTATTCAAATATAGAACATATTTATTCAATATTTATGTTTATTATGTTGATATTTATGTTTAATAATAAGTAACTATATTTATTTAATAATATTACGGATCTTTTATTTAATAATTTTTTAAATCATGAAATTATTTTTCAATTAATAATGAATAAAATATTAAATAATCCTCAATTATAAATTATTAAAGATTATTAATATTGTAATTTACTGAAAGATTATTTATTATTTATTAATTTACTTCAAAAATTAACTAATAATTGATAAAACCGATTAAAGTTCAATAGAACCGAATAAAATCAAATAAAATTGATTAAATTCCAATAAAACTCATTAAAGGCCAATAAAAACGAATAAAGTCCAAAAGATCCATTAAAGTCCAATGTAACTTATTAAAATACAATAAAAATGAATAAAACCTAATAGAAACGATTAAATCCCAATAAAATCAAACAGAGCCCAAGATAACCTATTAAAGTCCATTATAACCCATTGAAAACCCATTAAAAGCGAATAAAACCAAATAGAACCTTAAAGTACGCTAAGATCCATTAAAACCGAATAAAACCTTTTATGATCCTTGGTGACTTATTACATGTTTGTATGCAAGCGTGTACTGCATCTATGCATTTGGTGTCTATTGGGCTCGATAAAACCACTAAGACCCAGTACAGTCTAATGAAACCTTTATGACTTATTAACGCTCAATATATCCAATCGTGACTTATTACCTATTTGTATGTGGTTACCAAACAACACACATACACACATAGTATTATCATTACATTAAGATATACACATGCATATATACAACACATATACACATCATATGCGGTTACCAAACAACACACACACATTATATGCACATTCACATATACATATACATATAAACATATATACAACACATATAGACATATATACAACAATATGTACATAGATCAAATCACGGTTAGCGACCACTATATATACACATCATGTATACATATATATAACATGGACCAACTGATACATGTAATAGATACATATGTATACATATAACACATGCACATACACGTACACATGTGTACATATAACACATACAAATGAGAAAAGAAAAAAAAAATCGCTTAATAGTCCTTTGCTAATTAGAGGCGGACTAGAGACGGATGGGGTTTGCGACTTATTCATCACTAATCCCTCGCTAATTAGCAATGGGTTGGATCTATTGCTAAAAAAGTCACTAATACCTAGTTTTCTAGCTCTGTGTATGTGTGTATATATATATATATATTTCAATAAAGGTTAATACAAAAAAACATCTAAAAAACCTCCACATCCGTCATTTTATCAGGCTTGAAGCAAGTTTACTAGTCTTTAACTGGTTTGGTGCTAAAAATTTCTAATCGTTGGATGTTATAGATCCAAACCCGTCATATACCTGGGCCTTGAAAGAACCCTTCCACGTTTAATTGTTTACAGATTGACTGTAGAGTCGTATTCAAGCCTAAATACAGTTGTACATTTTGCTTTTGTCTTTGATCCATGTGGAACCCATGCTTGCGTTTGGACCTAAAATGTGGTCCTTGGAGATGAGTTCGTTCAACCAGTTGTCACGACCCTCACGACCCTTTCAGGCATCACGTTAGGAAAAAACATATACACATGACACTCTCGATGGTTTCCTATCGACCATTTCTATAATTTCATATGAAAAACGTGAAGACAAGTATTAAACTTTTTATTTTCTATCTTCAACTTGCGTATTAAAAAACCAACTAATCATTAGAATGGTTAAATGATTTGGGGTCGGGACATTTCATAATTGATGGATAACAATAAATAATAAAACAATATCTTTTCCCTATATTTAAATTGACACATGATAAATTTGTTTAATAATATTAAGTTTTTCAAAATATATAATATTACAAATAATCGAAATCTATAGGTAACTCGTTTATTACTGGACCAACAATAATATTTACTTAAGGGTTTAACTATTATATTTTTTTCTTATGATAAAATTTTTAAAAAGAAATTTGGTATTTATCATGAATTTGAATTAAGATTCACAAATAATGCATGTCAAAAGATATTCACATTTATATATCTACGCTTTAAACATATTTATTCATTTAATAATTTTGCAACAATTGAAGATTAAAAAACAGAAAATTAATTATTTTATAAATCACGTCATGTTTAAATTCTAATTTTCGTTGTCAGTTAATTTTCATTTATATGTATTGCATATTTATTACATACATTTATATGTATTGCATATTTACTTGAGTTCATATCTCTTACGTTTAAGGAGACAATCATAATAAAGAAAGGAACAAATCAAGACGATAACAAGAAGTACCTTTACAAGAATCTCCTGCCTACGTCTCCCCATTCAATAGGCTAAGTAGCTAGTATTTTGTCGGTCATGGTTTTATCTCAGCAGAGTGCGTGGATGGGGGACGATGCCCAGGATGATCCACAAGAAATGTGACAAGATTCGAACCTACACTTTTGTTGGAACTTATTTTAGTGTAGAAGAAGTTGTCCCACATAGGAACCAAAACAAAATGTAATGCACCTAATAAACTCCAATCCTTGAGCACTAAATGAATCATTTAATTGTTTGGGCTTGGTGTGTGGTGTTCTTGGTGGGTTCCTCTTGACATATATATATTAACATGTCAAGATCAGGGTCCTGGGCCTTGGGGTCTAGTGGTTGATAGACGGGTAATTTTTGTTTTAGGATACTACGTTTAACGCGGGCCTCAATCGGATTTCTGGAACAATCAGTGGAACGATGAGTCTACTATTACTAGTTATTTTGTTTTCCGTGTGAAGATATTAGTCGAATATTGCAATTTTCTGTTTTGTTCAATATATACACATGTTAGTACGTTAAATGGTTGACCAATATTTAACTATCTAAGACAAAAATTCGTGTTAGGAGGGATGGATCAATCGAACATAATGAAAAATCACGTGGAGAAACCCGAGAAATTCAATGGCTCGGATTTCCATCGTTGGCAACAAAAGATGTTGTTTTACCTAACAAATCTTCGGGTTTCCAACGTTCTCACTAAGGACGAACCATCACCACCGATTGGTCAAGATGGTGCGCCACCCAGCCAAAGGCAAGTGGCTGCCCATCAAAAGGAAATCGATGCATGGAGAACCAATGAATATAATTGCCGAAATTATATTCTGAATGCTCTCGATGATTCCATGTATGACCTACTCGACATTTAGGACAGCACGCGAAATTTGGGAGTCCTTGGATTCTAATTATAAAACTGAGGTTGTGTGTTCCAAACGATTCATAGTAGGCAAATTTCTGAACTATCGGATGGTTGACGGAAGAACCGGTGATGAAGCAAGTTGAAGAATTGCAAGCACTATCCCACGAACTTGAAGTAGAAGGCATGGGCATAAATAGTAACTTCCTGGTTAGGTCAATGATCGACAAGCTTCCCCACACTTGGAAAAACTTCAAGCTTTACTTGAAGCACTTATCGGAGGATATTACCTTCGAGCAACTTGTTCTCAAGTTGCGAGTGGAGGAAGACAATCGATTAACCGAAAGGACCGATGCCTTCACCTTGGAACCAAACGCCAATATGGTTGAAGGAAGCACTTCAAGGCAAAAGTTTCCGAAAGTCAAAGGGATTAAGAGGCCTTTCAATTGCAGGAAAGGTCCGATAGGTCCTAAAAGGAAAATTTTCAAAACATTCATGCATTGTTGGGTTTGTACGAAACCAAGTCATAGAGCCAAAGATTGTCAACATAGACGTGATCATGGTGGTGTTGGTGGAAACGGAGGTGGAGGTACCGGTGGGGCAAAATCCTTAAGCTAACTTCACTCACTCTCCAAACCAATTCATTGGAGTCATTGAAGCACACATGGTGACCAATATGATAGATTGGTGGGTCGACACCGGGGCAAGCCGTCACATTTGCAATTCGAGAAGCTTGTTCAAGACATACCAAAAGGTGAAGGACGAGGAACCGATGTTCATGGGGAATGCATCTACCGCGATGATTGAAGGAAAGGGGAAGATCACACTGAGGATGACTTTCGGGAAGGATCTTGTTTTAAGTGAAGTTTTACATGTACCATCATTATCTAAGAATTTGATTTATGGCCCTATTCTTAGCAAGAAAGGGTTCAAAGTTGTATTTGAATCAGACAAATTTGTCATCACTAAAGGTGGTGCATACGTTGGGAAGGGTTACTTCAATGAGGGACTCTTCAAACTCTCTGTAAATACCATTGATGCCTCCAGTGTAAATAATGAAAATAAGGCAGGCACTAGCACTGCTTCGGTGTATATTGTAGATCCTTTTTTCCTTTGTCATGCAAGATTAGGAGATGTCAACTTTAGATCATTACAAAGAATGATCAAACTTGACATGATTCCTAAATGTACTAATGATAAATTATCTAAGTGTGAGGTTTGTGTAGAAGCTAAATAGACAAATCACCTACATAGATTGGTATAGAAGACAAATGAGATTCTTGGGGTTGATTCATAGTGATTTATGTGAGTATAAGGCAACTCCCACAAGAGGAGGAAAGAATTATTACATTTCCTTCATTGATGATTGCAGTAAGTTTTGCCATGTTTATCTTATACATACAAAGGATGAAGACTTAAGCATGTTTAAGACATATAAGTCTGAAGTTGAAAACCAACTTGAAAATAAAATCAAAATTCTATGGTCGGATCGTGGAGGAGAATACGAATCCAACGACTTTGCTGAATTTTGTGAAATTCATGGCATCATACATCAAACTACCGCTTCATACACTCCCCAATAAAACGGAGTGGCAGAGCGGAAGAATAGAACAATGAAAAACATGATGAACTCAATGTTGATTACGTTCGGAGCTCCTCATCATTTATGGGGCGAGGCGTGTCTTACTGCAAACATGATCCTTAATCGGATCCCCTACAAGAAAAGTGATAAAACTCCATACGAGCTTTGGAAGGGAAGAAAACCATCCTACAAAAGGATGAAAGTGTGGAGTTGCCTTGCCAAGGTTCAAGTTCCTTTGCCAAAAAGGACTAAGCTTGATCCTAAAATGATTGATTGTGTATATATTGGGCCAACATTTTACAGTGCTGCATATAGGTTTTTAGTCTTCAAATCTAGTGTAGTTGACATAAGCAACAACACTTTGAATCTGCTGAAGCGGAGTTCTTTGAAACGATCTTCCCGTATAAGGAAAAGGAGGGCAATGCCTTTAATCTTGGTAAATGACTAGTTGATGATACACACTCTCACATTGATACAAACAAGAGAGATCACTCAACGCCCGTTGGAACCTCTAAGGTTCAAGAAGATTTAGAACCAAGGAGGAGCAAAAGGGGAAGAGTCGTCAAAGACTTTGGACCGGATTTTATGGCCTTTAATGTTGAAGGAGAACCTCTCTCTTATATGGCCGCCATGGAATCTTCTAAGGCACCTTACTAGGAAGAGGCCATCCAAGGTGAAATTAATTCCATTGTGCAAAATAACACATGGAAATTGGTCGATTTACCTCCAGGTCATAAGGTCATTGGCCATAAATGGATCTTCAAAATAAAGTTGAGACCCGATGGCACTATAGAGAAATACAAAGCTCGACTAGTCGCCGAAGGTTATCGACAAAAGGAAGGTCAAGACTTCTTCGATACATACTCACCCGTTACAAGAATAACGTCTATAAGGACGTTGGTAGCAATAGCGGCTATTCATAACTTGGAAATACACCAAATGGATGTGAAAACCACTTTCTTGAACGGTGAACTCGAAGAAGAGATATATATGCAACAACCAGAAGGTTTTGTTGTAAAAGGCCAACAGAACAAAGTCTGTAAGTTAATTAAGTCTCTATATGGACTTAAACAAGTGCCAAAGCAGTGGCATGAGAAATTTGATAACACCATGTTATCAAATGGATTTCACATAAATGAATGTGATAAATGTGTATATGTGAAACAATACAAAAGTGCTTATGTCATCATATGTTTATATGTGGATGATATGCTTATTATGGGATCAAGCTTGGATATAATAAACCAAACCAAGAAGATGTTGCATTCCGCATTTGACATGAAGGATATGGGAATAGCAGATATAATCCTTGGTGTAAAGATTCAAAGAAATCCACATGGTTACATTCTTAGCCAATCTCATTATATTGAGAAGGTGCTTCGAAAGTTCCGTCATTATGATGACAAACCGGTTGTCACTCCGTTTGATCCTTCAAGCCAATTAAAGAAGAATCTCGGAGACAGTGTGGCTCAATTGGAATATACTCAAGTTCTTGGAAGCTTGATGTATATCATGAACTGCACAAGACCGGATATAGCATATAGTGTGAGTAGACTTAGTCGGTATTCATATAACCCAGGAAAAGACCATTGGTATGCACTAGTAAAGGTGCTTCGATACTTGAAATACACAATGAGTTATGGGTTACACTATACGAAATATCCTCTCGTTATAGAAGGGTATTGTGATGCTAATTGGATTTCCAACCATTCCGAAAGTAAATCCACAAGTGGATATGTGTTCAGACTTGGTGGTGCAGCAATATCATAAATCGTCTAAACAAAACGTGAATACCAGATCAACTATGGAAGACGAATTTGTCGCTTTAGAAAAAGCCGCTGAAGAAGCCGAATGGCTTAAAAGCTTCCTTGAAGGTATTCTGCTGTGGCTTAAACCGGTGACTGCTATTAGTATCCATTGTGATAGTAAGGCCGCTCTCACTGGAGCGAAGAATCATATATACAATGGAAAGTCCCGACACATACGAAGGCGCCACAACACGATAAAGGACTTGCTGAAAAATGAAATCATTTACATTCACTACGTAAGGTCAAAGGAGAATATTGCCGATCCTTTGACAAAAGGACTAAGTAGAGAGCAAGTATCCTACACATCGAGGGGAATGGGCTTAAAACCAACACAATGAGATATCCTCGGCGGCAACCTAACCTAGCAGAATTGGAGACCCCATGGTCTAGGTTCATAGGAGAAAACAAGTCGGGGACAACTCATGTGATAATCAAACAAAAAGTATGCCTATTCGTATGATGTTTCCTTTGTATTTTCCGTTGATGATATAGGGTTGAATATTATATTCTTAATAATGGTGATAGCAATTTTAGTAGAATACTATGGAATATTCTAGATCGGCATTACCTATGTGAGACTGATGTGGGGTCGCATCTTTGAAGATGGATATGGCTACGTCTTCTAAAACTCTCATGAAGATAGGATATGTTCACGACCAAAATGAACACAACGGTAAGAGTTAGATTATATATAGATATAACATATGTGATGCCTATTGTCTCGATTTACTACAAAAAGTGGCTAGTTCAAGACCTTGTTCACTATCCACGAAATAGATCCGATAAGCATTCACTAGGAACGGTTCAAGTCCAAAAGACACCTTTTTCGATGCATGTTATAACTAGCTTGGTGATGGAAAACTAAGTCCCCAATAAATATTGCTTATTTTCTTTTAAAATGTGAGGTATTATTGGGGTTTGAATAAAAAATGTGGGGTATTGTTGGAACTTAGTTTAGTGTAGAAGAAGTTGTCCCACATAGAAACCAAAACAAAATGTAATGCACCTAATAAACCCCAATCCTTGAGCATTAAATGAATCATTTAATTGCTTGGGTGTGTGGTGTTCTTGGTGGGTTCCTCTTGACATATATATATATATATATATATATATATATATACTAGTTGTGTACCCGTGCAATGCGACGGAGAGTCGTGATTTTTAACGTTTTTGAAGTTTCACTGGTTTTATTATACATATATTTAAAATCCAATATATTTAAAATCCAACATATTGAAACGACTCCACAAATGTGTTCAATTTACACCAAGAGCAAAGAATCAAGAGAGCGAGACCAAGAGTTCTAGAGCAATTAGATGAGAGATGAATGAGAGGACTTTTAATAACTCATGGTGAATATCAATTTGAATCTCACCTTGAGGGATGAGGAGAAGA
>NW_020200852.1:99589-102912 GCF_001531365.2 Cynara cardunculus var. scolymus
TTTTTAAAACTTTTGAAAAATCTGGTTTATAAGATAGTATTAGTTGTCTACCCGCGCAATGCGGCGGAAACAATGAATGCAAATGATTTTGAAGCATGGTATTTTTATAAATAGACTTTAAAAAATTGGAAAGATAGGATTTGCAATTAGTCTATGTAACTTAATACTTTTTCAATAAATAAAAGTTATCGTTCCAATTACAACATCAATAAAAAATGTATGATAGTACAAATCGAATAAAACAAACGATAATCTAATTACAACATCAATCCAATATAATCTAATTATGTTAAAAGAGACATTAGACTAGAGAGAATAAAAACTATAAGTTTTCATTAATCATAAGTTATTTAAATAAGAACATTTACATAGAAAGAATGATAAGCATAGAAGAAGATTTACCCACAACCCAACTCAGAACAAAACCATATTTGACTCTATAACAATCCATAACACAAGATGTTCAACCTACATCCACGACCACATTTTGGATTCTATAATGAAGAACATCTTCATCATAGACCAAACTTTACATGGAAGAAACGATCGGTCTAAAAAAACTGGATGCGTCTGCACTTGAAGAGAAATACAAACATTAGATCTTGCAGTTGCAGAAGAAGGAAGCAAGATTTGAAGGCTATTTATTTTCTTAAATAGTAAACAAATGATACAAATTCTTATATACAAAGTGATGGCTGTAATAGTAAATAAATCATACAAATTCTTATATACAAAGTGATGGTTGTAATAGTAAATAAATCATACAAATTCTTATATACAAAGTGATGGTTGTAACGGTAAATAAATCATACAAATTCCTATATACAAATATAATAGTCATAGTGATATTGATGGGATATTTGATGAAACAAGGTACGTCTATTCCTGGACCTCAATACTACAATTTTCAGATGATTTATCAAAGATAACCAAAAGTTAATGCACCAAACAAATGACAGAAAGACCAGGTTTATCAATGTTGGTTGGTAGCCATAATAAACAAATAACATACTTTCATACCCCAATGTTTAAGTTGCTTTGATGATCTCCTACAGCCAATGGTATTATTCTTTTTGATGCAACAAACACACAAGCTATTACAAGTAAGGTCACGGGCCACCCTTTATGAAAGTTAAGGTACAACGTTCATGGTATAATTTTATAAAATCTGTTTTACCACATCTTGTATATTGAAAATCATTCTTGTCACTAAGTACGTCTTTTCTTGTTGAGGGAATTGAAAAAATCAAACTACAAGAAAGACAAAAAAAAATATTGTCAAGAACAGTTTCGATACTATGCCATCGAAATTCAAATAAACAATCAAAACTCTTTAAGAAACATACATGTTGCTTGTTTAGACTTCCAAGTAAAATTGGACAACATTAGATGGAGCCTTTAGAACGCCGCCTATTATCCCGTAAATGACTGTTTAGCATCATGCTTCCTTTCCTGGTCCGTCTTGAACTCAATAAGAAAATGAAATATATAAAATAAGCGATAAGCATCAAGAAATATGGACAAACTACAGAGCTAGAAAGATGGAATTGAAGAAAAATACAAACATGGAAAGACAAAACTAAATCCATTGTACCGGGACATGGGATTGGCCAAAGTTTAATAAATGAACAAATGTGTGCAAAATGTGTATCTCTACAAAATGCAATTCCAAACAATGTGATGTGAATCCAAAGATAGTTGCACTTTTACCTAGCACATTGTACCATTGCATAACAATGTGATCTTTTTATAAAAGTTATGCCTCTAAAATTGCCAATTTACTTGATAAAGAAATGTTTTAAGTAATTCGATTAATATTTATTTCAAAAATATACATCGACTGACTTCGAGAATTAACAATGCAGCATTTGATCTTGAAAACACCAATATCCTCTATTCCCTTAATAGCAGTAAAGGGCCGTTTACCAAACAATTACTCAGTAAGTGCTTACTGATAAAATTTTAACACTATTATTTACTTACCATATAAAATTTTAATCCACCAAAACGAYATCGTATGTAACAATTTACCTGGTAAGCGCTTACCGTGGTAAGAGTCGTCGCCCTCAATTTCCGGATAAGACTCTTGGTCCTTGTCTCGCTCTTACCGGATAAGATTCTTGGTCTTTACCATATTCATGCGGTGAGATAATGTTACTTGGTAAGCACTTACCCAGGCAATTTGGTAAACGTCCCCTATAAAGGATGAATGGAGGTATACATATATACGTACATATATACATTATACATAAATATATAAACATGAATTTGAAATTGAATTTTGCAGTGAATTATGTACCATCTAAAAGAGTAATATATATTGATGAAAATCAATAACTTGTCAAACAAAAAGAAATGTAATTTCATCAATAATTTGTCAAATAAAAAGAAATCTAATTTCATCAATAACTTGTCAAACAAAAANATCAATAACTTGTCAAACAAAAAGAAATGTAATTTCATCAATAATTTGTCAAATAAAAAGAAATCTAATTTCATCAATAACTTGTCAAACAAAAAGAAATATAATTTCATCAACAACWTGTYWAAAAAATWGAAATCTAATACTATAACTTGCAGAGAGAAAGGGGAAGATAGGAAAACCTTTGAAGTCTCTTCACTGGCACTATTGAGCTTCTGGTTTCCATTAGGTGTAGATGTCCATACATTATACTTGATGCACCTGGAGAAGCCATTGCCAGAAGGAATTTTTATGCTTCTTCATAGGCATAGTTTTCCCATTGAAAAGGTTATCAATATCTTGAGTACACCAACCAACCTTGTTCAAAGTTCAAAAGATAAGATCTAATAACTCATGCAGGAAGTAAAAGTAAAATAAAAACTGATACAACAGACTGTTGGTGACTTCAAACTGCTTTCTTTCCAAAAGTTACAAAAGAACACCCGTATGGAAACATAACATATCAAAAGATGCATCAGTTCATACATTTACAGTATGTATCTACAAGTTCCAACATAGAACAAAACCCACAAGTAGAAAGAATACAAGCAACAATACATACATTATCAAAAACTTAAGCTAACAAAAGTAAAGGCCACCATTATCAGAAAGAAAGGGATAATTGGTTAGTTGAGAACAGATTCCAGAACATGTACTATAACTTAGAGGAAAGGATTTCATTGTGTTAGGACCTATAAATTCAGATTTGGTATTTGATCTCTTACTCTTGATGATCTTTAGAACGATTATAGTGCAGCAGAAACAATGATAAGAACACAATAGAGTAATTAATCAAGAACACACAGATAGATATGAAGAAGATGAACGCAATAGAATAGCTTCAAAAGTTTTTCAATTGATT
>NW_020200853.1:0-1155 GCF_001531365.2 Cynara cardunculus var. scolymus
TGTAGGAGTGGCAGCATAGGCATTTAGGTTCAATTGTTCAAGTGTAGTAAAATGTAGAGCAGTTCTCAGAGTTTCCACATTTAATTCTAGAGGAACTAGGGATTTGTTAACAGGGTGAGAGGCGTAACCAACAATGGTTAGCCCAGTATTGTCAAGGGTGGTAATGTAGGCACTCAACAGAAATTGGGTTAGATAAGTTTCTGGTGTGGGTCGAGTAGCAGATAAAGCATAAAAAAGAGGGTGGTTCCTTAGTATTTCCATTAGAGGGAAGGTGTTATCGGGAAAACCTGAGGGGACGAAGAAGTAATTGTTCGGCTTTTTCACTAGGACGATCTTTTCGTACTTGTTTTGCACGAAAGACAGGGCGTGCGAAGCTAGGGCTTGTGCTTGGGTGACCTCGTTATCGCTGGATACATTCACTGATTGGGCTGACGCACTTGAAGACGACATTGTTGCAGGTAAGCTTTGAGAAGGTTGCAGGTTGCAGGTTTGTCTGTGTGTAAAAGAGAGTTTTTGAGAGCGTAAGGTTTTAATTTAGGGGGAAGGAGGGTATTTATAGGTAATGATTTTTAAAATTGAACCGTCTGCTGTACGAAAGGTCGTGTGATGAGTGGATTTGGGTGAAACGATTCGTAAAAGTATGACACGCCGTATTGGGAAGACGCGCGATTGATGACGTGCGCTTCTTTTTTCTGACACGCGCGTGTTTGTTCTTACCCTTATCCATAGAGCCACGCGCACCATATCAATAGACAGGAACTATGAACAGAGTTCTGTCAGAGGCCTAAGGGTTACAAAGCCTCTGTGATATGTGCTGGACCTTCTTATAAATGATACACCTTTTATCTAAACAGTTTTAGAAAATCCACAGAGAGATGAGTATTTGCTCAGCTCAACTCACAGAGCCTCTGTTAGAAGCGCCAGAGGTTCTGATGATATGACCTCTGAGAATGAAATACTTCAAACGTTTTTGCACCTTCTGTGGTTTTATTTTTGAAAACACTCCCCCTCTGAGCCAGCTTCCTTGGCTCCCCCTTAATAAAAACCATTTGAAAATCCTTAAGAAGAAGTGTCCATAGAAGATCCGTTCAAAGAGCCTCTGTAAGCAGTCACAGAGGTTCTGTGAAAAGACTTCTGTGATCTAAAACATTTTAT
>NW_020200853.1:2856-3887 GCF_001531365.2 Cynara cardunculus var. scolymus
AGCTCGTCTTACATAGCGTCAACCCAGAAGGTATCTGCCAGAGCCTTTGCAACCATCTTGGGTTCAGTTTCACTTACATAGCAAGAAAATAAGCAAAAGTTCCCCGTGGCTCGTTACTTTACACTCGCAGAAGGTTCTCCTATAATTTGAGATTGTGKATGGCTTTGGGTCCATTTAGTGACATGATGTGGTGGAACAAAAGGAACGGTTTCTTGTGCAATTTGAAGATGAGGTTGAGATGCAGAGTCTTGTTCAGGCTATTGAGCTTCATTGGAGGATGAGACTGGATGATTTTCATTTATTGGTGTCGCAGGGGATGAAGGGAGGGGAGCGTCCTCTGTGAGAGGTGTTGTGGAAGGACTTTCTCTGGATGCTTGATCTGGATGGGCAACTTCTAYAGAGGGTCTTTCTGGTTCTGCATCATCTCCGTACCACTCTGTAAACAGTTGCTCGAGTTCTGGGGTGATTGTAGCGTTTGGAGATTTGTTGGCTTGGATTTTCAACTCTTCTGTGAACTTGTCCTTCGTCACATAAAAAGAATCATCAAATCTTACGTTTGTGCTGACAACCCCGATTTGGGTCCTGGGGATGTAGGCTCTGTATGCGGCAGTATCCCACGCATAGCCCATGAAGATTGCATCATCCCCTTTGGTCTCAAATTTTCCCAGAGACTCTCTGCCATTTAGAACGTAGTATCTACAACCAAACACATGGAAGAACTTTATGTTTGGCCTTCTGTTGAATAGAAGTTGATAGGGAGTCTTCTCGAATCGTTTAACCACCAAGGACCGGTTTTGAGTGTAGCAGGCAGTAGAAACAGCTTCTGCCCAAAAAGATAATGCAAGCCCAGAGGCATTCAGCATTATTCGAGCAGCTTCGACAAGCGATCTGTTCTTCCTCTCCACTACTCCATTTTGTTGCGGAGTCCTTGGCGCTGAAAAGTTGTATGTGATGCCGACAGAGGCTAGGTATTCTTCGATCATAGAGTTTTTAAATTTTGTACCATTGTCGCTCCGTAATACCCTGACCTG
>NW_020200853.1:5481-6685 GCF_001531365.2 Cynara cardunculus var. scolymus
GCCAAAAGAACAGTTTTCTTGAAATTCTGGTTGACCAAACTTAAAAATTCCTATTTGATCTTGTCTCATGAACTTTCTTGGAATGAAATTCTTCTTTGCAGAAGGTGAGAAGGAATCAATATAGTCTTCATAAGCTATATTTTCAAAATGTAAACATGATTTAGTGTCTGGTTCAACCAACATTTTTCTCCTCTTGAAACTTGGCTTTGATTTAAGAATTTTGTTTTTTGAATTGTTTGAGGATCTAAAGGTATTCTCTAGAGTTTTGTTAGATTTGAAATCGGGTTTGTTGTCAATCTTCGAGAAACCTATACCTCTTCTGCCCAAGTTGACCCTTGTCTTTTTATAAATGTTTTGAGCTTCTTGAAATTTCTTTATTTTGAGCTCTCTGTCAAGCACATCTTGATGTAAAAATTCTCTTTCTTTTTGAAAGAACTCTTTCACAGAAGTTACATTACATTTCTCGTGCTCCATCTGTCTTAACTCTTCCACCTTTTTTTTCAAATCTTTTTCAACCTTGGCTAACTTTAGTTTTGAAGAATTTTCAAGGTTTAAAAACTTGGTTTGCTCTTCTTCGAACATCTTGAAAAAATGGTTTMTTTCTTCTGTGAGCAGAATTACTTCTTTTTCACATAATGAAAGTTTTTCTTTAAAATTTTGATGCTCCAAATGACATGAATTGAGATTTTCAAGGATCTCTGTGAAAAAATCAAAGGAGTTAAAAGAGGAGGAAGTAGAGACCTCTTGATCGTTTCTCGCAGAGGAGTCTGTCTCAACGTCAGCCATCCCACAGAATAGTTCATCCTCTGTGTCTGAGTCTTCCCATGCGAGAAGACCCTTCTGATCATCATCGTCAGAGGATTCATCTGTTACTACCTCTGTGGTGCACTTGGTCCTTTAGACCCGCAATATGCAGCATAGTGGCCGGGTTTGCCACACTTGAAGCAGCCATCTTTGGGCTCTTCCTTCCTCTGTTCTTCAACCCTCTGAAAGGGCTTTTGTTCCTTCTCTTTCTTCTCAGACCTCTCTCTTTCTATGAAGCTTCTGCGATTGAAGCTTTTGAACTCCTTCCTTTCTCCACCCTTCCTGAATTCTCTTGTGATCAAGGCAAGAGTCTTCATCATCTCCTTCATGGAGACCTCTTCTTCCTCAGAACTGTTGTCACTCTCTGCAACCAGCACCACCTTCTTCTTCTTCTTCTTCT
>NW_020200853.1:6730-17722 GCF_001531365.2 Cynara cardunculus var. scolymus
CGTCCTCTGCAACTAGAGCCAGAGGGCCACCAAAGTTTCTCTTCATTTGCATAACTTGGGACTCTTGGCTCTTGAGAGATCCAAACAAGTCTGCTAATGTCCATGTTTCTAGATCCAGGATGGCCTTCATGGACATTGTGATATTCATCCATTCAGCCCCAAGGATTTTCAAGAATAGTTACATATTCTCCTCTGCGGTTCATGGGATGCCATACCTCTTATAGTTGCTGATTAACGTGTTTAGTCTAGAGTATGTATCCGACAGAGACTCACCATCTTTAGCCTTGAAGCTATAGTACTCGTCGATGCAAATAACACGATTGTTCTTAAGCGTTTTCCTTCCATCTTCAATTTTCTTTTCCAGTTCTGCCCAGATCTCCATGGACAGTTGACAGTGATCAATACACTTAAAGATGTCATTTGGAATTGCCATGATTAACAAACGTTTACATTTATTCCCCAAATCAACGATAATCTTGTCCTCGTCGCTCCAGTTTGCTTCAGGACGCGGTTCGTAGTGCTCAGGTATTTCAGGTGTGGTTCCAGTTGCTGGAACTCTAGAAATTAGATTCATTGGGACGTAGGGAGGGTTGTATAGGAACTCACAGATTCTAGGATGAATCCCTTCGAGAAAGTTCACCATTCGAACTTTCCACTGTGGGTATTCTTCGCGAATGAGTGTGGGAGGTTTAGACTGTGAACCAGTACTCATAAAGGATGTATTGGCTATATTTGCCATTGAAATATGAAGAATCAAAAGAAAAGTGAAGAAAATTGATAGAACAGTGAAAACAGGGTAACCTGGTGAAGAAGACGACTGTGTGTTTTTGAGCGAATAATAATGAATACCAAGAACAGAATAAATCAAATTAAAATTTGATTCCTGCTTTGATACCAATTGTAGGATCGATTAACTCAGTTGCTTGGTATTAATTACTTACTTGGATGATCTGTTTGACAGTGATAATGCAGCGGAAAAGGTAATAATCAACCAAAGTAGAAATCAATAAGAACACGATGAATACGATTGATGAACACAAGAGAGACCTTCAAATGATTTTCAATTCAATGAAAATGTTGACAATTACAATACTAAAGCACACTGAAATACAAGGGCCTACGCTGCTATTTATACAAGCAAGTAACCGTTTTCTGACACGACCTAAAAGTAAATTCATCTAAGCCGTTCGATCAAAACAGATTACAAAAAGGAACACGTGATAAGCACGAGCAGCTAATAAACCTAAGTAAAACAACTAAAGAAGATCTACACAGAAGACAGGCTGCAGACCCTCTGTGAGACATCACAGAGGCTCTGCTAGATATAACTTGAAAGCACTTCAAAGCAGAGGATATCTTCCAGAACCTCTGTGAGACATGACAGAGGTTCTGTCACTTGAGACTTGTACGCTTGAGCATCTTCTGCTGTTGGTCCTCTGTGGTCTTCTGTGATAGATCGACTTCTGTCAACCCTTGCAGTATTACTTTTTCCATACTTTTACATTTAATGAAATGAGAGCTAACAGTCCACATCCGCATTGATTGATATATTCCTTCTAGGTCGGCCCATCGCGTAGTCGGATTCATCCACTAAATATTCACTAGATGATGACATAATGATCTGCAATATTGGCAATCTTGATTACTAGACGATGTCATCGACGAAACACTTAAGGTTAAAATGATAATTACTATGGAAAGGCAAAGGGTAGAAAATAATTTAGTGTTTCTGGATGACTAGAGCCTCAGGTTGACCAGAACCTCTTGTTGACCAGAGCCTCTAATTGTATTACCAGAGCTTCTGGTGGAAGTTCCCATACTTGGAACAATATTTAGCTATTAGCTCAACAACCTCTAGTTCAACATCTACTTAGTAAGGTACGAGGTTTCTAATTCATCGGCCTTTGGTTTTTCGTACTTTAGCGAACTGATGGATCACTTTCCATCGATCCCTAGTTCCACATACTTGGAAAACCGATGGATCACCTTCCATCGATATCTGGTTCCTCATACTTGTCAAACCGATGGATCACCTTCCATCGATCTCTGGTTCCTCATACTTAGCAAATCGATGAACCACCTTCCATCGATCTCTGGTTCCTCATACTTGGCAAATCGATGGATCGCCTTCCATTGATCTCTGGTTCCTCATAATTGGCAAATCGATGAATCACTTTCCATCGATCTCTGAGTCCTCATACTTGGCAAACCGATGGATCACTTTCCATGGATCTCTGGTCCCTCATACTTGGCAAACCGATGGATCACTTTCCTTTCATGGACCAGAGCCTCTGGTTCTTCTAACCAGAGCTTCTAGCTCTCATGGTCAAGCCCTCCAGAGGTTCTGGACGCTCCTTACTTATATAGAGTAGTGGTGTCTTAATCAAAGCTAGAACGCAAAGCTCACTATCTATGTCCAGGAAAATCTTACCTAATACATAGTGCAAACCTTTAAATACAAAGGTTATAGAGACTAAACCCTTTATCTATGTCTAACTACCAAGCATCTAGATACTGTGTTGACCCTCAGGTTGACTTAGTGCTCTATATAACTTGCTTCACTACACAACCAGAGCTTCTGGTTAGTTTAGGGCGATGGATATTCATAATTCATGCAAACACACACACAATCATGATTTTCATGTTTTTAGATAAATTTTCTATATTGGAGCATACTTTCAGCACAACCAATGAGAATCTTTTATCATAATATGTACCATCGATATTACACTAAAATAAAAAATACCAATTGACAGGAATATTTAACCGATCAAGAAAAAAGAAAAAATTCACCCGATTCCAAGACGGGATACGATTTCTAATTATCCACCAAAAGTTAAGTTTAGTTTTACCGGTAAGTCAAACATCCCTCGAAAATAGATTAAACAACTTACAAACAAAGACTTTTAAAAACCAAAAGTCGGGACGATAGTATAACTACCGAACATACGAGTAATAATTACAAACCCGAACCATCAAAAACATACGAAACATGTACCAAAAGTTACTTCCCAATCTTCTAAGTGTCAAGCAAAAGCTAACCCATATTTCCTTTATCTCGACCCGTATCGATTTTTCCTGAGATTTTTAAACTTAAGGGGGTAAGCGAATCGCTTAGTGAGTATATATCAAAGAATATAATTAGATGGAATATACATATATTAACAAAAGAATTAGGAGGCAAAACCAATTAATCTCTAACTTTCAAAGTTTTGCGGAACATATCACGTATAGAGTTAACAAAACCATAACGACTCACTAATCCTTAATACGTGAAATGAACACTACTAATACATGATTAAACTAGAAATTAGTACATAACATACCTTACAAGTTTGTAATTAAAAATTGAAATCAACAGGTTACATGTATGATTTCAGTATCGGATCAAATCAACGTATCAAGAAGCCATACAACTCACAGAGTACTTAGCGTCAATGAAACCATATCGATCATAATAATTCAGGAGTATGATCAACAAGAGTAGAGTAAATATGTGCACCATACCCCTTCTTCATCTGCTGGGCCCGTGCAAAGTACTCACACCCGACTCCTTACCATTCAGGATACGTGAGTACGATAACCTGTATGCCACATACAACCTCCTTCTCCTTGGGATACGTGGACATACACCATGCTACGACATATCACACAAAGTAATACCCGTAGATCATGGTTTACCTATAGACAAAAAGAAGGTCTCGAATCTAGACTCGACCAATATCTCGGAATGAACAACAAATACCAATTCAAGACCATGGGACTTGACACGCTCAAGATACTCGATAAGACATGCAAATCAACTAATTTACAGTAAGAAAGCATATTCATATACTACATATAAGTATAAGTTCAATATAAACTCATAGTGCTTCAATGTAAACAACCGAACGCGGGGACATCCAATTCTAACCAACAATAGAATTAGACCTTCAGAGGCTCTAAATAGCCTTAATATATCCCCTGGAGTAAACATTTCAAGTATCATTAAAAACTATATACCAATCTCAAGTTATACAATTTTAGACCTTGACTATCCAACTTTCATTTCCCCTGTATAGCCCTCTGTTCATCCCATGTTTTACCACACTTAGGTGGTGTTTGTTTTTTTTAAAAGGCTCTTATTTTACCACTTATGTCTGATTTGGTCAGACATAAGGTAATTCAGACCGTTTAATTTTTTTTTCAGAGCCACTTATCACTTATTTTCCTCTTAAAAATTAAGTGATAGCCTAGCCACTTATTTTCCTCTTAATCCTGAAAATTATCCAAAGAACATATTTCTACTTCATCATTCCATCGACTTCACCCTCCTCATTGTCTCAATCGATCGAGTTCACCCTCCATCGCCTCTGGTGGCTTCAAATCAACCCAAATCAGACGGTTTTCTTCCCTATGGGTTTTCGCCACTGTGTGTTTTCGTTCMTRTRCAAACCAGTAGTTGTGCACCTTTATCCTCGTGAATCAAGGTATTTTCGTCATTGTAGTTTTCGTCACTGTAGTTTTCGTCACTGTAGTTTTCATCATGATGGATATTTGCTTTGATTTTAGAGGTGGATTTGGACGTTGGATTTTAGAGGAGTGGTGGTGGATGGTGGTTGATGGTGGTGGAATGAGGGTGGAGATTGAGGATGGAAGGCATGATCTTGAGGAGAAGGAAGAATTTAGGTAATCTTGGGAACACAAACAGAAGTGAAATCAGAAATTATACATATTGATATGTTTTGTTGGTTACAAAAGCAAATTATTGATTCAGATTTCAGACTTCAGACGTTTGTCGGTATACAAAAACAAACAGTCTGACTGATTCTGATTTTAGATTTCAGCACCACCTCTTAAAAATCAGAAGTGAAATCAAACTTCAGACTTAAACAACTCTTAAAAAACAAGCGCCACCTTAGACTCATAATTAGCCAATGACTTCTAAAGACTAAATAAAGTATTCTCTTATAGCTTTCCAATGCAACTGACCTCACATTTTTTTGATTTTTCTGTAATTTATTATGTTATTTTACAACACAGCAGCTCAAAGCTGTCAAAATTCCGCTTTACAGCACAATACATATTGCAGTTTTTACCCATCTTAACTTCAATTTCACATTTTCATGTCTAATGTGGAATTGTAGTTCATTATGTTATCTTTCCAAGGACACTGATCTCATATTCATACGATTTTTCTTCAATTTTATACAAATTTGTAAAGTCTGCACAATTATATTACCATTTCACTCGAAAATCTTCATTTTTGCAAGTTATAAAAGCCCAAACTGCTCCAAATTTCATCTTTACCATCATAAACATGATACATTACCACATTCAAACAAGAAATACACTTATTTATTAAAATCCATACCTATCATAGTTCCGATTTTACGATAATAGCAAGAAAACATAAACTAATCACCATCTAACATCAATATCATGTTATACAACCATTTTATAACATGAAAATATCAAAAATCCCAACCACATGAAACCCTAGACTCCTCAAATTCTTAACAAAACACCAAACAAATCATGAAATGGGTTCAAGATAGTGTTGTACCTTTGCTTAATCCTTCAATTTCACCAAAAATGTTGTTAAATCTCCTTGATTTTGAGCTTTGAGATGATTACTATGTGAAAATCGCACCTTCTAGTGTGTGTGAAGGTTCTGGAGTGTAAAATACCATTAAAGAGTCAAAATCTCGTTTTTGTACTATTTTCCAGCCTAGTGGTAAAAGCTTGGGCATGGCATAGTCATGAACCCAAGTTCGAGCCCTGGGAGGGGAGTGTTGGCGACATTTAAGTTGGGCCATGTTTAGCCTCCAAAAATTGCCGGGGATTAGTCGGGCTTTGGCCCGGACACCCTTACAAAAAAAAAAGTCAACCTAGTTTGACACAGTTGGCAGATTTAGTCCCCGATGCGTATCATGGCCGTTTCAACTCCGATTTGTACGAAACTTTCCAGATCTTTTAACTAATCTATAAGAAGCTTAAGTATAAAATTTCAGCCTCTAATTCGATACAGAAGTTTATATTCCAATCTAACTTTGATATTTTTCACTTATTTACTACAAGAACATGAGTTCCCCTATTTGGCCCTATAGTGCACACTTAGACATTTTTTTTGTGCACTTTTATAAATTTGGATGTTACATAATACTTCAGTTAAACATAGGTGATCAGGATCTGTTTAATTTAAGTATTATAACACAACCTTCATCCTCTGGTTATAGTTAGTAATTTTGTTTTGAAAGCATTTGGTTATAGTTTGATCTTAAGAAAAACCGGTGTTCTCTATAACCAAGGCTCTAATACCAAATCTGTCCCAACCCGCTAAAGCGGAAACACGAGGCGCAACAGGTAAGTTATTCATAGCTCCAATCAATAGATAACACCATTAACTTACATGAACCATGGAAATTTATAAGTTCATGATTCAACTGTTCACGATGAAAATAACCTCATTTTTGAAGAGAATTTTCAAAAACAATGTGAACAGGTGTTATCGCAAAAGATCTTCCAAACTCCCATCCTTAATTATTTTCCTCAAATGCATGACACAAAAACGACGTCAACTACAAAGAGTTGGTCAGTTCACGGGTTTTCGTATGCACAAAATATTTACGATGCATAAATCACAACTTGCAAACTTATACATACCATGCACAATATAAATGTAAATTTTTCATCGATGCTTAACAACTTGAAACGCTACAGAGCGTTACCTGACCAATGTGGCCCATTAGTTTACGAACTACCTTAAGTGGCCCGTTCACTCACTTAGGTACCACGGTTCGTATCAATACTACTTCAGCAATGGCCCTTCCGCACACATGAGTAGACTTATGTAAAACTTAGGTAATGTGCACCCTTTTCTGGGTGGGACTGTCAACACAATAGCGGCTATCCACAATTACCACGGCCCGGGGACGTGCCTGAGTTAACTAGTATCGTGTACGGAAGGGGACTTTTAGAAATATCTTCTCAAGCATATCAATTTACCATTTATAGGTAGTGCAATAACAATCAATTTTTCATGATTTTCACAACATTTGACTAAACAGTTCTTTAGTCCATTAGTTTTACAACTAAACAGTATAGTTTGCATTCTTTCATGCTTTTCCCCCCGTTAAAAATAACAAGTCCTCTTAGATGTGCATAACCTAAGGCACATGAGGTTGTTTCTGGGTACCAGTCCTCGACGGGCCCTCCTAGATGTGCGTTTAAAGTTGATATAAAAAAAATTATGATACGGTGGACTGCGTTTCCTCATTGTTATGCTTCAAGGTTTAGGACCCACTAAGGACCGTTAACACCCATTCCACCTCAATTAATCCCATTAACGTTTGATTATACTAATTTTGAACCATTTAGTCCCATTATGGCTCAATTAGACTAGAATAGGAGAAATAAGCCCATGATAACCATTAAGGTCTGAACAAATCAAATATGGCCCATTTAGGGTGATTTTGACCCAATTAGACTCCGTACGAAGAATTGGGTCCATCAAACCCATTAGGGTCTAAAAAGACTAATTATGACCAATTTTGAGTCATGTTGACCCAATTGGACTTCTTAACGAGAAATAGGCCAATTATATCCATTAACACCAAATGGACCCTCAATCACTCCAATTAATATCTGATTAGGCCAATTCTGACGAATTTAGTACATCATACCCATTAAGGTCTGATGAAAATAAAAAATGACCCAATTAGTGTTGTTTTGGGCCAATTAGAATCCTTATGGATAAATGGGCCTATTAACATACTAGGGTCTAATTAGATTAATTATGACCCATTTATTGTCATTTTTATCAAAATGACTCGATTACAACTAAATAGGCCCAATATACCTAATAAGTGCACATGGACCCATCGAGGACATTTAAGACACATTCCACCCAACTAGTCGTATTAACAACTAGTTAGACTAACTATGACCCATTTAGTGTCATTTTGACCCAATTAGACTCGTTACAAAGAAAAGGGCCCATTAAACCCATCAGGGTCTAATGAGACTATTTATGACCTAGTTGGTGTCATTTTGACTCAATCGGACTTTTTAACGAGAATTAGCCCCCCCAATATATCTGACAAGTCGCACTATATGTCAACCCTGTTCCATCATCTGGCTTATGTTCTTCATGTATCAATCTGATTTATTTCGTACCCTTCGCTCAAAAGCGTTATCCGATCATATCCACTACCACCATTTGGACCCGCAAAGGACCGTTAAGACGCATTCCACCTCAATTAATCCCATTAACGTCTGATCATACTAATTTTGAACCATTTAGTACCATTATGGCTCAATTAGACTCAAATAAGAGAAATAAGCCCATGATAACCATTAAGGTCAAAACATACCAAAAATGTTCCATTTAGGGTCATTTTGACCCAATTAGACTTTGTACAGAGAATTGGGCCCATCGGACCCATTAGGGTCTAAAAAGACTAATTATGACCAAGTTTGAGTCGTGCTGACCCAATTGGACTTCTTAAGGAGAAATAGGCCAATTATATCCACGAACACCAAATGGACCCTCAATCACTCCAATTAATGTCTGATTAGACCAATTCTGACGAATTTAGTACATCATACTCATTAAGGTCTGATCAAACTAAAAATGACCCAAGTAGTATCATTTTGGGCCAATTATAATCCTTATGGATAAATGGGCCTATTAACATACTAGGGTCTAATTAGATTAATTATGACCCATTTATTGTCATTTTGATCCATATGACTCGATTACAACTAAATAGGCCCAATATACCCAATAAGTGTACATGGACCCATCAAGGACACTTAAGACACATTCCACCTAACTAGTCGTATTAACAACTAGTTAGACTAACTATGACCCATTTGGTGTCATTTTGACCCAATTAGACTCGTTACGAAGAAAGGGGCCCATTAAACCTATCAGGGTCTAATAAGACTATCTATGACCTAGTTGGTGTCATTTTGACTTAATCGGACTTTTTAACGAGAATTAGGCCCATCATATCCACTACCCCCATTTGGACTCATTAAGGACCGTTAAGACCCATTTCGTCTCAATTAATCCTATTAACGTCTGATTGCACTAATTTTTAACCATTGAGTACCATTATGGCTCAATTAGACTCGAATAGGAGAAATAAGCCCATGATAACCATTAAGGTCTGAACAAACCAAATATGGCCTATTAAGGGTCATTTTGACCAAATTAGACTCCGTACGGAGAATTGGGCCCATCAGACCCATTAGGGTCTAAAAAGACTAATTATGACCAATTATGAGTTGTGTTGCCCCAATTGGACTTCTTAAGGAGAAATAGGCCAATTATATCCACTAACACCAAATGGACCCTCAATCACTCCAATTAATGTCTGATTAGACCAATCCTGATGAATTTAGCACATTATACCCATTAAGGTCTGATCAAACTAAAAATGACCCAATTAGTGTCATTTTGGGCCAATTAGAATCCTTATGGATATGACCCAATTAGTGTCATTTTGAGTAGGGGAATTAGAATCCTTATGGAAACGTAACTCTGTGAATGGCGTTCATGGTGGAGCTCGTTGATTCCTGGATCTTCATCTTCTGCTAATGTTTTCCATCTTGGTTTAATCGAAAGTGTCTCTGTGGCTATTTGTGAGGATCTTTGTCTCATGCGATTGTTTCTCTCTAGGTTTTTTGGCATCGTTCTTGGGTTTGTAACGGCTAGGGTTTGGTGGCCGTCTTTTGATCGATGTGCATGGTTGCATGATTCTTAGCGATTTGTTGTTTACGTGAGAGCTCGATAGTGAAGGTGAGGGCGTGATTGTGGTCCTCATGGCTGCTTCTTATCCATTTCTGCATTCTTTGGGTGTTCTTCAGTTTGGTAAGTTTGTTTCCTTCTTCACTTGTTTTGGATTGTGTTTGCAGCTGTGCGACTATTATCGGCTAGGGTTTTAGCCGAGCTTGGTTAGGTTGCTGTATAGATTAATTTTTGTTTTGGATCTGTTGCTGTTTTGTTCTTCGGCCTGGTTGTACTTCTGTTCTCCCTCGCTAGGGTTTCGCATCAAGGTTTTGGTAGTTGGGCCGCGGTTCTGTTTTGCATGCTTGTTGGAATATTGGTCTGGTTTATGGTTGATCTAGGGTTCTTCCTTGCTCTAGTTTTGATCACCCTGCTTGCTAGTTTTCCTTTGCAGCTGATTAGGCTGTGTATTGGCTAAAAGTTACGACTGAGTTCTTATCTGGATGCTGTTGTTTTCTGTTTAGTGCCTCAGATTTTCGTGCAGTTGCTGGTTGGTCTCACACGACCGGCTGGTGCTTTTCACTGACTGACTAAGCAGGGTACTGCTGTTTACTGTGGTTTTGGTTCTGTGCTGCTGTCCGATTTCTAGTCTGCTCGTTAAGTTTATCCCGCTGCTCGTCGGGGTCTACGTCCGTGCTATTGTTGGCTGTTTGGTGGTCTGGTCCAGAAGATGGTTGACTTTGCGGATGCGATCTAAAAAGAACCGATTTCCCAAGACTTTGCGGATGTGATCTTAGAAGAGTCGTCCCCTCATGCTTTGCATGGTAGGGCTGATGTCACCGAATCAACTGATGATGTTATCAAAGCTAGGGCTGTTGAACGCAAGGGAGAAAGTGACGTAGGCGGATCCATGTATGTGGCCGATACGGAGGGGGATTTGAAGGCTGTCGTGAGCAATGAAGATATCAAAAAAGGGTCTCGGTTTGGGAGCGATTATCACCTACGGTCACGGGTGTGCGATCTTCTAAGAATTGAAAGTCGTTTGCAGCAATTGTTGGAGGTGTTCCAACGCAGGAGTTGACCTATTTCCCAGTGGAAAAGAGTGTGAAACCACGGATTCAATTCCCGTTGGAAGCCTGTGACAATCCTGCATTTTGGGATTTCAGGTTAGTACCTTATTTCCGGATCTTTATTTGAAAACTAAGTCTTTCTAGGATTTAGCTTCGATGATTAGAGATCATCTTGCTTAATTCCCAAGATTAGTTCGTTAGATCACG
>NW_020200853.1:18022-20506 GCF_001531365.2 Cynara cardunculus var. scolymus
GGAAAATCTTCATTCTCCAAATTTCCAGCTTTCTGTTTTCTCTATAACGCCATCACCTTCCAGCCGGTTCCAATCTTCTTACAAAACTTAAGGCTTTCGCTGTCCTTAAGAGCTTGTTCGAAAGCTTCTGTTTAGAAAAGGTACGCTTTAGAGCTGTTCTATTTTCTTAGTAGTCCAAAAGTTTTTATCCTTCTCCCTTCTCGATTCTTTAAGCAAAATTTATGGGATTTAAAGAGGAGAGATTATTCATCAAAGACCTGCATGTGTCTTCGTTGGGATGATGATCTGTTGCCCAAGTTCTTTAATCTCTAAGAAAGAAAGAATCAATCAGTGCATGTGAGGTCTGATCATATTTTCGGATGACAAGTCTTGCATGCAACTTTAATCGAATTTATCATCTTGAAAACTCATTGAAATCGGAATTTATTTCTTTTCTGGAGTTGTCGAAGATGATGATTTTGTGTTAAAATTTAAATTCTTGAAAATGTTGAGCTTGAAACCCCTCCCCATCATTGCTACCATTCTTGGTGCATGCAATTGGTGTTGGAAGCGTGTGGCTCAAGGTTGTAGAGTTCTTGGAAAGAGTTTTAAACCCACTCAAAATATCTTTATTTTGGTAATTGGCGGCTGTCATCATTGTTTTGGGATGACTTAAATTGATGTCATTAATAGAGTTTTGGAAGGTTTCTTTTTACTAAATAATAAAATATTAGCTTTATTTTATGAAAACACACTTGATGGCTTGCRTTGAAATCAAYTGTGCTCTACCTTAGGCAAGAAACCGTTTAGTAATRTGGCGCTGGTTTGGTCTGTYAGGAAAGWTCGAGTGAGTCTAGGAAGCTTCGAAAGGAAACMTTRGATATTCATCAAACTAGTGAGTTCTTACGGCCCCACTTTTACTGCTTTTGTATATTTTATGGGGGAAAAGCATGAGATTGAGCAAACTTTGCATGTTTATGTTATATGAAAATTTGGGACWAAAGAAYTGTTTAGTCGATRCTTTGCTCAAAACTTTTGGACTAAGGAACTGCTTAGTCAAGYTCTGTTGAAACCTCTGGACTAAGGAACTGCTTAGTCKGGTWTATTATGTTTTGTTTTGATAACTRTTATTGCACTTAGAATAAATGCTAAATTGATGTGCTTGGGAGTATATGTTTYCAAATAAAWGTCCCCRTCCGTAAACGCTACTTGTTAACTCRGGTASATTCCMGGGCCRTGGTATTGTGGATAGCCGCTATTGTGTTGAYAGTCCCAYCCAGAAAGGGGTGCRCAATTACCTACGTTTTTCWAGTCTAATCRTGTGGAWTTTGGACCACCGCTGAATTAGTACTCAATCRAACTGTGGGACCTAWGTAGTGAACGGGCTACTTCTRGTTGTTCGAAAMTTAATGGGGCAAGTTGGTCAGGTAAGGCTCAGTAGCGTCTCAAGTTTTACATCGTGAGAGATTTACATTTATTAAGTGCAAAGAATTCGCATAAGTTTGCTACTACTTGGTATATGCATTGAAACGTTTTATGCATATGAAAACCCGTGAATTCACCAACTCTTTGTAGTTGACCACGTTTTATTTCCATGCTTTTCAGGATCTAAGTAAAGTTGTTCGGATTTTTGGGAGCATACTCGAACCAGGATCGATTAAGTCAGAATTTGTTATATTTTGGGAACGTTTTGTAAATTCAAATTTTAGTTATGTCGATGAACTTGTTTTGTTTTTTAACAATTTGGTATGGTGTTGTTTATAAACTGTTGCTATGACTCACTTGCCTGTTACATCTCGTGTTTCCGCTTTAGCGGGGTGTGACAAATTGGGTATCAGAGCTTTAGTTATAGAGAACGCTGGTTTTCTTTAAAAACCATTGACTATAACCAAAAATTTTCCAAATAATTTTCATGAAATTTGAACCCATGTGTTTTAAAGCGGGTCTTATTGTTACACATCGATTAAGTTAAGCCTGATCACCTGTGCTTAATTTATATGCAATGAGAAAAACTTAATCGATCTGAACTGAGGTATGCTCCAGCAAAAGAATTTGTTATAAAAAGCATTAGTTATGTTGCATTTTGATGAATATCCGTTGCCTAGGCAGGAACAGAGGCGAAGGGTAGTAAATCCCTTGATTTAGTTAAATGTCCATGCAAGACCAGAGGCACTGGTCAAGAGGACCAGAGGCGCTGGTCAAGAGGACCAGATGCGAAGGGTTGTAAATCCCTTGATTTAGTTAAGTGTCCATGCAGGACTAGAGGCACTGGTCAAGAGGACCAGAGGCGCTGGTCAAGAGGACCAGAGGCGAAGGGTAGTAAATCCCTTGATTTAGTTAAGTATCCATGCAGGACCAGAGGCGCTGGTCAAGAGGACCAGAGGCGCTGGTGAAGAGGACCAGAGGCGCTGGTCAAGAGGACCAGAGGCGAAGGGTAGTAAATCCCTTGATTTAGTTAAGTGTCCATGCAGGACCAGAGGCGCTGGTCAAGAGGACCAGAGGCGA
>NW_020200853.1:20526-24247 GCF_001531365.2 Cynara cardunculus var. scolymus
TTAGTTAAGTGTCCATGCAAGACCAGAGGCGCTGGTCAAGAGGACCAGAGGCGCTGGTCAAGAGGACCAGAGGCGCTGGTCAAGAGGAACAAAGGATCGATGGAAAGTAAATCCCTTGAATAGGATGCTTAGCGTTTGTCTAAGTATGATAATTGAACCAGAGGCTCTGGTCTTGTTACCAGAAACTCTGGTAAGTGCATGAGGAGCCAGAAGATCGATGGACGAGTTAAATAGTATTTCTCTAAGTATAAATGTTGCCACAGAGGCTCTGGTTTCGCAACCAGCAGCTCTAGTAAAGGCGAACAGGGGAACCAGAGGATCGATGAAAGGATTTCTTAGAATTTCTCTAAGTGTAGATGTTGCCACAGAGGCTCTGGTAAAGGTGAGCAGAAGAACCAGAGGATCGATGGACGGATGGCTTAATGTTTTTCTAAGTGTAGGAGTGGAACCAGAGGCTCTGGTCTTGTTATTAGAAGCTCTGGAAAGTGCTTCAGGAGGAACCAGAGGCTCTGGTCTTGTTATTAGAAGCTCTGGTGAGTGCTTCAGGAGGAACCAGAGGCTCTGGCCTTGTTACCAGAAGCTCTGGTAAGTGCATCAAGAGGAATCAGAGGATCGATGGATGTAAGATCAATAATTATTCTAAGTACGAGGGTTAAAGCCAGTGGTTGATAAAGATAGAATTCCATTGGATTGTCAGAAAACCAATGGATAAGAAATCCTTCTCTAAGGACTTTAGTACAACCAGCAGCTCTGGTCTCGCAACCAGAAGCTCTGGTAGTGTAACCAGAGGTATTGTCCAGAGAATCCAGCATGATTGTCATGACTTAGTTTTGTTTAGAAACTTCTATTGTATCACTAAGCTTTTGTTAGAGGATGCACTTTAGTAACTAAGATTGTTCATGTTGCAGATCTTTACAATGTCTTCCGATCTGAGTGAATACTCCGCCGATGAATCCGGTTATGTAGTTGGTCGCTCTAGAAGGAACATAACCCGCAACGAAGAAATAGATCCGTATGAGCAAGATACGGCAATGAGTGATGTAGCTGCCACGCCTCAAGTATCTTACTTACCCCCAACGGAGTCGGTACCTGATGTTCCACCACGAACCCATCATGCCCCAAGGATCAGAGTCACGCCCAGAAAGAGTGTCCCACTACTGCAGCGGGTGACATTCGAGAACTCCCATAGGGTTGTGGGGGAGTCATCCCGACCACATGAAGGGATCATAATGACTCAAATTATGACCGGGGTACCTGCGTCTTACTCTCAAGGGATGAATCTGACTGAAAGAGATTGGGTGAGGAGGATCACAGCTGACACGCAAGTGCACCAGTCTCCGCTAGGATATCATCATCACATCCTTAACAACCTGTCTGATGTATTAGAAGCGCACCACCAAAGTATAATCAGGAACAGAGAGGCTGCTGTTGCCGCCAGGCGGGAAATTAGGAGGTTGTATAGATGGTTGGTAGTTTGTGGTATGATGATGTTGGCATTGGGAATAGCCATAGGATGGATGTTGTTCTTGAAGGAGAATTAAGAATAGGATACTCACTTTTTTGTTCCGTTGCTAGAGACCCTGTTTTGTACTTGCCATCAAATATCAATGCATGAACACCTTTTGAAGAATGTTTATTATGTCAATTTATTGTACGAATGAGTTTACTCTATTTTGGTTATGGTAATACCTGATTATTCTCCATGCGAAGAACACTTTTGGTATCATCGAAATACCTGGGAAGCTATCACCCTTGTTTTGCCATCAAASTTACGAATTCCCTTCTGATTAGGATCTAAAGAAATGCCGCCAAGGAGGGAAAATCCTGATATAGCGCAACTCGTGTCAGATCAACTTATTGCCGCACTTCCCAATATAGTCAGCCAAGTGGCTGCTGGCTTGAACGTCAACCAATCCTCAAACTCTGAGTCTAGGCCTCCTCGGGAATGTACTTACAAGACCTTTAGAGCTTGCAACCCCAAAGAATTCAATGAAACCAAAGGAGCAGTAGGATTTCTATCATGGCTCGAGAGCATGGAGTCTGTTCTTCACATTAGCAAATGTACTGAAGGAAATAAGGTGGAGTATGCGGCATGCCTATTGCAAGGGAGAGCGCTCACCTGGTGGAACACTTTAATACAAACCAGAGGTCGAGAAGCGTCTAACCAACTCTCCTGGGAAGAATTTAAGAAATTGCTAAATGATGAATACTGCCCGAGAAGCGAACTCCAAAAATTAGAAATGGAGTTATGGAATCTCGAAATGAAAGGAGACAATATATCTGCATACACAATGAGATTTCATGAATTGGCAAACCTGGTGCCGCATCTTATGACATCAGAGGAAGTTCGTATAGAAAGGTATGTTTGGGGATTGTCTCCAGAAATTAGAGGAAACATCACCGCAGCCAACCCAAAGATTCTTCAGGAGGCAATAGAAATTGCCACCAAACTCACGAATAATGCTATGCGATCCGGAGGAGTCGCTAAAGGAAAGCGAAAGATGGAAGAGCATGGAGATCGAGGAATTGGAAGGAAGTTTGACAGAAGCAGGAGGGTAACAAGAAATTTTGGAGCTCAAACGTAGGTGGTAGGACAAGAGGACACCGTTAGATGCAATAAGTGCAAATTTCCGCATAAGGGGAATTGCATCATCTGTCAAAGATGTCATCTAGGGGGTCACACGGCAAAGGCCTGCCGAAAGCGTTTATGTTTTGACTGTGGAAGTCCAGACAACGTAAGGAATGTTTGTCCAAAAAGGAAGGCAGGGGCAAACACAAACCAGACCCGACAGGTCAGTTCAAGCAACTCAGGAAGTCAGGCTCGAGGCAGAGCATTTGAGTTGGGAGCCAGGGAAGCTAGAGAGGATCCCAACGTGGTTTCATGTACGTTTCCTCTGAATAATGAATTTGCATCGGTTCTATTTGACTCAGGGGCAGACAGAAGTTTTGTGTCGCTAGACTTTAAGCAGAAAATTAACTTAAAGACTCAGAAATTGAAGGAAGCCTTTGTAATTGAGTTTGCCAATGGTCAGGAATTCAAAGCTAGAAGCGTATTTACGAATTGCACTCTGAACTTAGCCAATAAGGACTTTAGCATAGACCTTATACCGATTGAACTAGGAAGTTTCGACATAATTGTAGGTTTGGATTGGCTATCCAAAAACCAAGCTGAGATTGTATGTTCAGAGAAGCTTATCTGAATTCCTCAAGAGGGAATGGAACCAATTGTGGTTCAGGGAGACAAGTTGGATCGAAAGATTAAGCTGGTATCCTGCATGAAGATGCAGAAGTATCTGAAGAAAAATTACACTGCATACCTGGCACATGTGATTGACGGAAAGATCAAGGAGAAAAGTATTGAGGAATTACCGGTAGTTCAGGAGTTTTCTGATGTTTTTCCTAAGGACTTACCAGGTCTACCCCCACAAAGACAAGTCGAATTTGGTATCGACTTAATTCCTGGAGCTGCCCCAGTGGCAAGGGCACCATACCGTTTGGCACCATCAGAAATGCAAGAAATGTCGACCCAACTCCAGGAGTTACTAGACAGAGGATTCATAAGACCAAGTTACTCACCTTGGGGTGCACCGGTATTATTCGTTAAAAAGAAAGATGGATCAATGCGAATGTGCATTGATTATAAGGAACTTAATAAGTTGACCATCAAGAATAGGTACCCTCTCCCTAGAATCGATGACCTGTTCGATCAACTCCAAGGGGC
>NW_020200853.1:25127-47665 GCF_001531365.2 Cynara cardunculus var. scolymus
AGGCAAAGCCAATGTTGTAGCCGATGCCTTGAGCCGAAAGGGAGGAGTAAAACCATCGAGGGTGCGAGCTTTGGGAGCCTTAGTAAATACCAGTTTGAAGGCCCAAATTCTGGAGGATCAAAAAGAAGCTTTAAGGAAGGAGAATTTGAAGAATGAAACTTTGCACGGCATAGAGTCCAAATTTCAGATAAAGTCTGACGGGATGAATTATTTAGGAAATAGAGTTTGGATACCTAAGATTGGCAATCTTAGATCAACCATTTTGGACAAAGCCCATCGATCAAAATATTCGATTCACCCAGGAGCAGATAAGATGTATAGGGATTTAAGAGCACATTATTGGTGGCCAAGAATGAAGAAAGACATTGCTCTATATGTAAATAAGTGTTTAACTTGTGCAATAGTCAAGGCCGAACATCAGAAACCTTCCGGTCTGCTCCAGCAACCTGAAATTCCTCAATAGAAGTGGGAACATATATCGATGGACTTTATAACTAAGTTACCACGAACTGGAAAAGGGCATGATGCCATTTGGGTGATCGTAGATCGATTGACGAAATCTGCTCATTTCTTACCAATCCGAGAGGATTATAAGATGGAAAAGTTGGCTCAGATTTATATAAACGAAATCATCGCTAGGTATGGAGTACCTATTTCCATTCTATCGGATAGAGATAGTCGTTTTACGTCAAGGTTTTGGCAGTCACTCCAGCAAGGGATGGGTACACGGCTTGATCTAAGTACTTCTTATCACCCCTAGACTGATGGACAAACCGAAAGGACTATCCAGACCCTGGAAGATATGTTGCGTGCCTGTGTTATAGATTTTGGTGGAAGCTGGGACACGCATCTTCCGTTAGTCGAATTTGCCTACAACAACAGCTACCATACCAGCATTCAGTGTGCACCTTATGAAGCTTTGAATGGGCGCATGTGCAGATCCCCGTTGTGTTGGTCAGAAATTGGCGATAGACAGTTAACTGGACCTGAGTTATCCAAGAAACTACTGATAAGATTATGGTAATTAGAAATCGACTCAGGGCTACAAGGGATCATCAGAAAAGTTATGCCGACAATCGGAGGAGACCATTAGAATTCCAAAAAGGTGATAAAGGGTTTCTAAAGGTCTCACCATGGAAAGGAGTGATGCGTTCTGGAAAGAGAGGCAAGTTGGGTCCTCGATACATTGGTCCCTTCGAAATAATAGAAAGGATTGGACCAGTGGCATACAAGTTAAGTTTACCCCCAGAGTTAAGCGCTATCCATAACGCATTCCATGTATCAAATCTCAAGAAATGCTTAACGGACGAAACTCAAGTGGTGCCACTGGGGGACGTGCAAATTAGCGATCAACTGCATTTCGAGGAAAAACCCATAGAAATTATGGATAGAGAAGTTAAGCAGTTGAGGCGTAGCAGGATCCCTATAGTAAAAGTTCATTGGAAGTCGAAGTATGGGCCGGAGTACACGTGGGAAAGGGAAGACTTCATGAAAAGCAAGTATCCCCACTTTTTCTCAAAGCCAACAATGATTTGAATTTGACGATTAAATTTCGGGACGAAATTATTCTGGCTTGGGGAGACTATGACAATCCTGCATTTTAGGATTTCAGGTTAGTACCGTATTTCAGGATCTTTATATGAAAACTAAGTCTTTCTAGGATTTAGCTTCRATGATTAGAGATCATCTTGCTTAATTCCCAAGATTAGTTCGTTAGATCACGTCTCGGCGGGTAGCTAACAAAGTTAGTTTATGCAATGCCAAATAAGTCTTGAAGTATTCTACATAAAATAAAGTTGATATTTTTAAGTTCTGTCCTCTCTAAAAATTTAAAGATTTCCAAAGTCCCATTTTTATATTTATTTGCCAATTAATTTAAAGAGTGGAGTTTCCTTTAAAAAAATTATCAAATTGTTTTGTTTGTTTAAACTAGTGGGGTTCTAGCATTTAGAAAAATTTAATATCTTGGGCTTGGGCCTTTAGGAGCCAGCCCATTTCTTCTCAAAAAGCCCCATATAAATACCCCTCTTCTTTTGGAAAATCTTCTTTTGGAAAATCTTCTTTTGGAAAATCTTCATTCTCCAAATTTCCAGCTTTCTGTTTTCTCTATAACGCCATCACCTTCTAGCCGGTTCCAATCTTCTTGCAGAACTTAAGGCTTTCGCTGTCCTTAAGAGCTTGTTCGAAAGCTTCTGTTTAGAAAAGGTACGCTTTAGAGTTGTTCTATTTTCTTAGTAGTCCGAAAGTTGTTATCCTTCTCCCTTCTCGATTCTTTAAGCAAAATTTATGGGATTTGAAGAGGAGAGATTATTCATCAAAGACCTGCATGTGTCTTTGTTGGGATGATGATCTGTGACCCAAGTTCTTTAATCTCTAAGAAAGAAAGAATCAATCMTTGCATGTGAGGTCTGATCATATTTTCGGATGACAAGTCATGCATGCAACTTTAATCGAATTTATCATCTTGAAAACTCATTGGAATCGGAATTTATTTGTTTTCTGGAGTTGTCGAATATGATGATTTTGTGTTAAAATTTAAATTCTTGAAAATGTTGAGCTTGAAACCCCTCCCCATCATTGCTACCATTCTTGGTGCATGCAATCGGTGTTGGAAGCATGTGGCTCAAGGTTGTAGAGTTCTTGGAAAGAGTTTTAAACCCACTCAAAATATCTTGATTTTGGTAATTGGCGGCTGTCATCATTGTTTTGGGATGACTTAAATTGATGTCATTAATAGAGTTTTGGAAGGTTTCTTTTTACTAAATAATAAAATATTAGCTTTATTTTATGAAAACACACTTGATGGCTTGCATTGAAATCAATTGTGCTCTACCTTAGGCAAGAAACCGTTTAGTAATGTGGCGCTGGTTTGGTCTGTCAGGAAAGTTCGAGTGAGTCTAGGAAGCTTCGAAAGGAAACATTAGATATTCATCAAACTAGTGAGTTCTTACGGCCCCACTTTTACTGCTTCTGTATATTTTATGGGGGAAAAGCATGAGATTGAGCAAACTTTGCATGTTTATGTTATATGAAAATTTGGGACWAAAGAACTGTTTAGTCGATGCTTTGCTCAAAACTTTTGGACTAAGGAACTGCTTAGTCAAGTTCTGTTGAAACCTCTGGACTAAGGAACTGCTTAGTCGGGTWTATTATGTTTTGTTTTGATAACTGTTATTGCACTTAGAATAAATGCTAAATTGATGTGCTTGGGAGTATATGTTTCCAAATAAAAGTCCCCGTCCGTAAACGCTACTTGTTAACTCGGGTAGATTCCAGGGCCGTGGTATTGTGGATAGCCGCTATTGTGTTGATAGTCCCATCCAGAAAGGGGTGCGCAATTACCTACGTTTTTCAAGTCTAATCATGTGGATTTTGGACCACCGCTGAATTAGTACTCAATCGAACTGTGGGACCTAAGTAGTGAACGGGCTACTTCTAGTTGTTCGAAAATTAATGGGGCAAGTTGGTCAGGTAAGGCTCAGTAGCGTCTCAAGTTTTACATCGTGAGAGATTTACATTTATTAAGTGCAAAGAATTCACATAAGTTTGCTACTACTTGGTTTATGCATTGAAACGTTTTATGCATATGAAAACCCGTGAACTCACCAACTCTTTGTAGTTGACCATGTTTTATTTCCATGCTTTTCAGGATCTAAGTAAAGTTGTTTGGATTTTTGGGAGCATACTCGAACCAGGATCGATTAAGTCAGAATTTGTTATATTTTAGGAACGTTGGGTAAATTCTAATTTTAGTTATGTCGATGAACTTGTTTTGTTTTTGAACAATTTGGTATGGTGTTATTTATAAACTGTTGCTATGACTCGCTTGCCTGGTACATCTCGTGTTTCCGCTTTAGCGGGGTGTGACAAAGCCACTAGGGGTATGGCAAAATCTTTCCAAACGGTTCTTTATGGGTATTTTTTGGGACCTAGATTTCCATTTCCCATTGTTTTACGTGCGATTCAAAATGCTTGGGGAAAATTTGGCTTTGAAGATGCTATGGTGAATGATCTTGGTTATTTCTTCTTTCGTTTTAATGATGGAGGTGGTTGTACTCAAGTAGTTGAATCGTCGCCTCTAATGGTAAGAGGGGTGCCACTGTTTGTTTCTACATGGGACCCGTCAAAAGGGCTTCATAAACCTGAACATTCATCATGCCCTTTATGGATTAAATTTTTTAATATCCCTCTAGTTGCTTTCAATAGAGAGGGTATTAGCCGTATCGCCAATGCGGTTGGGGTTCCTTTACGATTGGATTCATGTACGGCAAGCACGTGTGATAAAGCTTAGGGGACAACGAACTTTGCTAAGATTTTGGTGAATGTTTGGGCCATGGGAGAGATGCAGCGGGAAGTCGAAGGGGTAATCCCGAGGCTTTCGGGTAATGGAGAAGATGTGGTAAAGGTGGTATTGGAGTATGATTGGGTGTCGTCCCAATGTTCCATGTGTAAAACATTTGGACATAGGGATTCTTCATGCATGAAAGGGTTGTTCGGAAACCAAAGGAGCATCCAAAGGCGTTTGATAATGAGGGCTTTCAACAACCTAGAAGGCAACAATGGAGGCCGAAGGCTAATTCTGGAGCAACCAATGAAACTCAGGTGGAAACATCTAAGGCTAGTAAAGGTGAAGATTCTATGGCTTCCGATACGTTATTTGGTGTTGGTACTATAAAGCAGGTACACGAGGTGTCACCGTCTCTGGTTGTGGACCCAAAAGAGAATGCCGTTGTTAGCCTTAAGGCTAAGTCTGTTGCATCTGAAGTCCCAACCGGTGATAGTGAGGGGCCTGTGGAGGGCAAGTATTGCACTGTGAATGCTGGGAGAATGCCAAGAGGTAGAGAATGTAATTTGAATGCAACGACGATCCCACCTACGGGGGGTCCGAAACTAGTAAAGGCTGTAGTACAAGCATTCCAGCCGAGATGTGGTGTTGCGACCCCAACGCCTACAAATAACCGATTCTTATCTTTATATTCTGAAGACTATAGTGATGATGATGATATGGAGATAATTGATACGGCTAGGTGTGATGCAGGGGGTATTTTCAATGGTGATAACATTGAGGAGGCTGAAGGGAGTATGGGGGAGGGTGCTGCAACCACTTCTAGTTCCCAATGATAAAGTTCGCTTCCGGGAATATTAGGGGTCTTAGTGCCCTAATAAAGCAAAGAGAGGTATGTAATTTTATTCATGTAAAGAGTCTTTCGTTATGTTGCATTGTTGAGACTAAGGTCTTGCATAGTAACCTGGGAGATGTGTGTGGTAGAGTTTTTGGAAGATGGAGTTGGGTCTCAAATGGTTTATCTTGTGATCAAGGAACATGCCTTATTATTGCTTGTGACCCGACTGTTTTGTCCTTGATAGTGATTGAGCAGCATTTGCAATACGTGAATTGTGAAATCCGTATCATTGGTAAGCCGGAACCCATCTTTATTACATTTGTTTACGGGTGTAATATGGGGGTGGAAAGGAGGGATCTTTGGAGGGCCCTTGGGAAATTCAATGTCTTTATCCATAATAAAGCGTGGATAGCGATGGGAGACTTTAACTCTATGCTTTTCCCTCATGATGGGTTGGGAGGGTCGTCTAGGCGTAATTCGGACATGGAAGAGTTTCACCTTTGTCTAGAAGATGTAGAGCTTTTTGATATCTCTTATCAAGGGTGCCAATACACTTGGCTTAAGAAGCCGTCCGGGGGAGGAGGTATTATGTGTAAATTAGATCGGATATTGGGGAACTCGGAGTTTATTGATAGATTTGTAGATGCCTCGGTTTTCTTTGAACCAAGAGGGATCTCTGACCATTCGCCAGGTATTCTAACGTTCAAAGTAGGGAAAAGATTTAGAAAACGTGGCTTCAAATTTGATAATTTCTTGACTTCCTATGAGGATTTCCTCAGTTCGGTTGAGGAAGTATGGGTGTCCAAGAAAGGCTCCTACATGAAGAAAGTTCTCCTTAACATGCAAGATATGAAAAGGGTTTGCCGTAGACTTAGAAATTCGTATGGTTGCTTGCTGAAGCAGTTGTTGCTCCTGTAATCACGTCCACCGAAGCTGCTCTAGCTGAGGTTGATGAAGCCATCCCTAGGGATGATGTCCATACCATCACTGCTGCTGGTGATGATAATGATGTTGATGAGGATGAAGAAGATGATGATGAAGACGATGGTGAACCTGTCATTCCAGACACCGGAGATGATCTAGATGGTGACGACAACGATGATGACGAAGATGACCTTACCATCATGTTCCAGAAGCCATCAACCATCACCAAAGGTGTTGCTCTTGGGGACTCTGCATCCCAGGGGGAGCAAAGGCAAGGTGAATCGACTCCATCAGGGAACCAGGACCCCAAGTTGAAAGGCAAGGCGGTTGCTGAAGAAGGCAACCTGAAGGTGCTTTTCAAAAGCCCTCAACAAAGCTTTTTTGAAGACTCTACCTCTCAGGTAGTGATCACTTCAGAATATCAACTTCATATCCCTTCAACAACCTACGGTCGACTAGAGTGGGTATCTGATCAACCCAGCTCTTTTGCTCCAACAGACCAGTAGATGTCTCAGCTAAAGGAGTCGCTCGACCAGACTAGAGTAAAAATTCCTCTTCGTACCTCTAGTGGTGGTGAGTTTGACTTCCTATCTGAAGCTGAAAGACTCGAGGCAATAAAGGATGAAGAGGAGCTAGAGCTTCAAAAGAAGCAGACTGAAGACAACTTAAAGCTGGGCAAGTCACTAGCTGCTAAAGTCCTTCCCAAGAAAAAGTCCAAGAAAACAGTGAATCCTGTCCAAGCCCAAACTAGACTTCTTTCAATGGCAGAAGTTGAACGCAAGAAGAAGCTGAAGCTAGAGGACAAGGATAAGAAATGGAGCGAAGCAAAGCTGAAAAAGAGACTCATTCCCCGCCCAATCATCATCGTCAGCATCAGCGGACGATCTAAAGACGGTGAAACACTGGTCTCAATGCGCATCACCAGGGACAATCTTGATGCCGTTACCGAGTACCCTTCCTACCTTGGCCGCTATGGATAAAACGAATGGATGAAGATCAGACAAGCCATTCAGAAATCTAAGTCGAGACACAAGACACTTATTGAGGACACCATCAACGAGCTCGTCAAAAGGATGTCCAGGTATGTCAAGGTCCCGGACCGGCCAACTCTGAAGAAAGGTGGGAAGAAGAAACTAAAGCTCTCTGATCCTAATGATGGACCATTCCTAAGGAACGAACATGAAACAAGGTTCTCCTTAGATGAAGTCCTGAAGGATCATATGAGTACAGACATTTTTATGTTGAATCTTGACTTGCCAGATAAGGGTCCCTATACACCCAACTCTGTGCATTTTAAACCTGAGTTAGGAGTTATATTCCTTGACTATGAAGGTGAAGTCAGATTTCAGAAAATGTCAGAGCTACATCTATGTCCAATGGATCACTTGGTTTATCTCTTGCTCTGGATAGATGATAGCATGCTTGGAAGAGTCGTGGATCTGAAGATACGAAGGGAATTCCTACGTCGAAGAAACCTTGGTGAAAATGTACCTGATTACATAGATCTAAGTGTTCTAGAATAAGATTCTCTTTGTAACAACAATCCACTTTTCCTTACAAATCCTTGTACTCTCTCTTCTTTCATTGATTGTATTTACATTCTGTAATTTCTGAACATGTACTGTAATACTTGTATTATTTCCATTGATTAATAAAATGAGTATTCCATGTACCTCACTGAAAAAGATTCGTGAAAAAAGTAATAGCGACACAAGTCTATGAGTTCTAATGTTACTTTTTCCATTCACTGACAGTCTATAAGTCAGTCAATAAGCTTTCAGTTTCAGTTTCCGTACTTGTATTTTTCTTAGATTTAACTTAAGAAAACTTCTCAAGCTGAGACTGACCAAACTGAAAAAGATCCCATAATAGTAAAAAGGGACATGTACTTTATATGTATCTTTTTCCTTACTATTATTTGATAAGATAACCTTCTTTATGTTATCTTGTTATCATCAAATAGGGGGAGATTGTTGATCCTCTCTCTTAGTGATTTGATATAATCCCTTTTCTCTTTCACATTCTATTTGTGTTCCTGTATTTTCAGTTCCAGTTCAGTAATTGCTGAAGAACTTGCATTGTAAATCTATCAGAGACATCAATACTTCAAGAAGACAACACTCACACCAAACGTCAAAGACTGAAACTGAAGATTAGAGACCGGCGAGTACGTCATCTGAAGCGGTATTCAGTGATTACAAGCCTGTCTATATATGTGTGAAGACTTCTCTAGCTTCAGCGAATGATGATGAGACCTCCAGGTCATTCCAACATTCAGCGATCAAAGGAAGCTTGCTTAGCACGATTGTTGTTGTCTTGTCCTTATGCACACAAAGGACAAAACCCATACCCTTACAAAAGTTAGTACGGTACAGAGCCGATTAGTCGACTCTTTGTCCACCAACTTTAGGGAAGGATGTCTGCTCAGAAATAGGGCTTTTGTACTATTCACTGTAGCAAAGGACAAGCCTTCCTCTTAAGGCTTGACACGCACTATAAACCTACCATACTACATTAAATGATCATTTAATGCACTGGATATAAATAGAAGTGTTTCTTCTCCATGCAGAGAGAGCGTGCATCTCTCTCTAACCTTATTCTTACTTCAAGCATCTTCTAGCTTAAGTAAAGGATCTTTCTTTTAGCATTCTCTTTTCTTGTATTTGCTAAAGCTTTGTGTGTAACCAAAGATTGTTTAGATAGGTTTTCATTACCTTATCTTTCCGTAAACAATCTTGTAAAATCTGTATTGATCTTCTCTATCGATATGTATTTTAAATTTGAAAATATTGCGTTTGTAATCATCCCCCCCTTCTACAAACTGTTTCTCTTCGTGTAAACCCTTACGGGACCAACAAATCCACCCCACGAACGAAAACCAACCAACCCTTCACTCCATCAACAATTTCTAACCTATCCTTAACCCCTTCACCAACACCTTGCACCACAGAACCCATCACCACCTTACCCATACAACCAGAACCCACAATCATCCAACCTTCCTCACCACGACCACCTCCAACCCAAACACAACCCCATGAACTAGAAACCACCCAAGCAGAAACCTATAGACCATAAACCACCCATACTGAACCCAATGAACTAGAACCACCCAAATTCGAGCCAACCCAAACCATCCCATCACCAACCCACTCTCAACCCTTAGCCCAAACACAACCCACAACCCAACCAACCCAGGTGCAAGCGAACGTTCCCTCTTCATCAAGGCATCCTCCTCAAGGGGTCGTCGATGAAATAATCGCATATATGGAGTCGCTAAGGAGACATCTAAAGGTGCCGTCAAGGGAGCCAGTGATGATGGAAAACATCCTTCAATATTTATATCATGATCGCGATGAAGGTTTAGCCCTCAATCCTCCAATGCTTTCACCAGAATCTATGAACCTCCTACGCCACAGGTTTGTTAGACAGATTACCCAACCACCACAAGCTGTCTTTTCAAACGATGGAATAAGGTTGGTCATGGACATCAAGATGACAACCTTCGCCAATAGAGCCATCAAGTATATCGAGTACATAGTCGAGCGAGCCCATGGTCATGTCAGCGTCTTCAATGATAATGACTTGATCAATCTCAATCCATATGACTTGATTGAGCTTTATGCATATACGACTCCACGATAGGATCAGGGCATACGATTTGGGATGGTAAATAGAGCGATCTTGCAAACGATGGAGACCTTGGTAAAGCATAGAGCTAAGAACAATTTTAAAATTTCTCTTCAACTTGGCATCGACAGACTTTCCTGCAATCCACCCGATATAGACTTCCCTGGCCTGCAGGATAAGAGGTTTACCTCTGTACTTACTCAACCAGAACTGGGTCTGGTATACAAAAATGAGTTTGGGATGAAGAAATTCTTTAGGCTGACTGAAGCCTTGAAGTACTCAACATCAACACTTGAATGGTTTTAAAAAGTTATCAGATATAGACTAGGCAGATCTCATGTGCCGATGGGAGAGGAACAAAGACTAATTCATGAGATATCTACAGTCATTCAATACAGAGGACTGTTAATGCGCTTTTGGGAAATATCACAAGGGAGACCATGAATGTAGTCTTACTTATGTTTTGAATTGTAATATCTTCATTTCATCATTATAAGAATTCATCATTTTGTTCGAATGAAAATTTGGCAAAAAATACTTTTCTTTAGAATAGCATCTGTTCTTCGTTTATACTTTAAATGTTCCTAGAATAGTTCATGTTTGTTCTTTCATTACTTAGGGGGAGATTGTTAGACCCCATAACTCTTATGTATGGAAGTAATGAAGACAAACAAGTAATGAAGAACTAGAAGGCCGATGGAAGACTTCAAGGCAAAATGGCTAAGTCTAAAGAACAAACAGAGGATCGATGAACTGATCAGATAAGCGATGGAAAGTGCATCTTCATAACCCCTCTGGATACCAACACTTGGAGTTTTCCTCACTAGTTCTGTTGATCCCAGATCTCTCACTAACACTAATAATCTAGTTAATAATAACCAAATTATAGTGATTTGATGAACAAAGTGATGAACACTCTAGAAGAAATTATGAATAATTAAACAATCTTGAGCGTCAAAGATTTCACTTTTATTAATGATAAAAACGTAAAAGCAACATTATTTACAATAGGCCTAATCACCTATTTATACTAGAAAGCTAATTAGAAGATATCTATCTATTGAGACTTTTTAGCTAATTTTCTATTAACAAATGATGTTTTTTTAAACTATGGATAAGCTTTAGTATTTAAGATAAACTCGAAGTCTAGCTGTTGACTTGTGATCTCCAGCTGTCTTCCATGGTATGATGAATTCATCCTTATCTTTAAATTTTCATCATATGTTTCTGGATGAATTGCTGAAGAATTCTCTAAGTGTAGTTGACCAGAGGGTCGATGAAGATGCTCTTTCCATCGCATCCTTGGTCGACCATCGGTCCTCTGGTTGTGCTCCAAACTTAGCCAATTCTGCCTTGATGTCTTCATCGGTCTTCTAGTTCTTCATCATTTATTGTTTTTCATTACTTTTTCACTTTATGAATTATGGGGTTTAACAATCTCCCAATGAAATAACAAACATAGACTAATCTAGAAACAATTGAGAAGAACAGAGACTAATCTAGTAGGAAAACATCAAATTCCAAATTTTTATTGGATGATGAAATTCTTACAATACTGGAATGAAAAGACATTAAGGCAAAACACAAAAAAAATACAACTCATCATGAGCTACCTTGATATATTTCTTTGAAGCGCATGAGCAGTCTTCGATAGCCGATGACTGTCGATATCTCATGAATGAGCTGACTGCCTTCTTCTCTTGGCACGTGGTTTCTACCCAGTATTTCTCTAATGACTTTCTGAAACCATTCAAGTGTATCCGATGAATACTTGAAGGCCTCAGTTGGTCTAAAGAATTTTTTTACCCCGAACTCATTCTTGTAAACAAGTCCAAGTTCGGGTTGAGTTAGGACCGAGGCAGATCTTTTCTCCTGCAGGCCTTGGAAGTCTTCGTTTGGTGGAGCGCAGGATAGTCTTTCAATGCCTAGCCGAAGAGCAATTTCAAAATCACTCTTGGCTCTATGGTTCACCAGGGTTTCCATCGTTTTTACTAACGCTCGGTTCACCACTCCATACCTGATGCCGTGGTCCTGCCTTTGAGCCTTGTATGCGTATAATTCAATCAAGTCATATAGATTGAGATTAATGAGGTCATTTTTGTTGAACACGCTAATTTGTCCAAGTGCTCTCTCCACAGTGAACTTGATGTATCGAATGGCTCGGTCAGCAAATATCCTTATTTTCACATCCATGACCCTCCTTATCCCATCATTTGAGAAGACAGCCTGAGGTGCTTGTGTAGTCTGTCTAATGAATCTATGGCGTAAGAGGTCCATGGACTCAGGCGATAAGATCGGAGGGTTGGTGGTTAAACTTTCATTGCGGTCTTGGTACAGGTATTGATGGATGTTTGCCATCATAATTGGTTCCCTGGGTGGCAATTCAGGACGTCTCTGCAGTGACTCCATGTTCAGTATAATCTCATCAACCAAACTCTACGGAGGTTGCCTCGATGAAGAGGGAGTATCCACATGCACCACGGGTGGTTGGGTTGAGGGTTGTGTATGAGTTGGTGAGGGTATGGTTTCTTGTTGAGTTGGTTCAGCTTGGGTTGGTTGTGGTTCATTAGGTTCGGCTTGGATGGTTTCTGGTTCATGAGGTTCTGTTTGGGTTTGTGGTTGTTGGGGTGATGAAGGTTGGATTATTGTTGGTTCTGGTTGTGTGGATAAGGTGAAAGGTTTTATGGTGCGAGGGGTTGGTGAAGGGGTTAAGGGTAGGCTTGATGTGGGTGATGAAATAAAAGGTTGGTTTATTTCTGTTGGTGTTGTGGTTGGCTTTTCATCGGTTGAGGAACTCAACACGATGGGTTCTGGGGTTGCAGCAAAGGGAACATGTACATATTGTACATCTTCAGAGGTCAGAGCCTCTGGTTCCCTTGCTTGGGTTCCTTCGGTTGAGGGTGGTGGTTGTGTTTGTGATGGTGGTGGTGGTGGTGCAGCGGATTCTGTTTGTTGTGCACCCGCGACCTCTGTCTCCCCCTTATGAGGTCCAAAACCTTAATCATCGGGGTCTAGATCCTCATGCCTTCATCATTTGAAGGGGCGGCTGGATGAGCAGAAGGCCTTGGACCTGTTCTTCTTCCACAGTCGAATGTGTTCAGCCAAAGTACGTACCCGATCCTTGTTGCGTTGTTGTTTCATGGTGCAAAGAAGAGTGTTGGTTCGATCTTGTTGTTGTTGAAGACTCTTCCTCAGTGCAATGGTAGGCTCAGCAGACCGGGCAGCAAACTTTGCACCTATCTCATTAAACGATGAGATAAGTGCCTTGGACAGAGCCCGAAGGTCGGCTCTGGTGGCAGAATCTATGCTTGAGGTGGGTGGTGGTGGCACAGAGGTGGTGGCGGATGTTGATGGAGGATGGGGAAGGTTGGCAATGAGATTCCTCACCTCTGCAGTGAAGGAAGAGAATGTTGCATCAAAGGATGGGCCTGCAGAGGGAGGTGGGGGTGCAGTAGGCTGGGGGATTTGGGCTAATATAGTGGCGAAGAGTTGGGTGAGGGTGGTTTGGATGGTGGCCATTTGGTGGATAAGGGTGGCAAGGGTTTCATCGATTGATGAAGTAGATGGAGGATAAGCTTGTTGAGGGATTTGGGAGATGATGGAGGTGGGCAGGGTGTGAAGGTTTCGGAGGATGGTTTGTAGTTGGGTGATGATGTAGGTAAGGTTCTCTTCGGCCTCAGTTGCCTGGGCCGTGAGGGTGGCGATGGAGTGGATAAGTATTTGGTTTCGTTAGGTGGCAAGGGAGGATGCGGTGTTGTGGTGTTGGGTGATGGTTTGTTGGAGCATTTGGAGACGTATGGTATTGTCTCGGGTTTGGGTTTTGATTTGGGAGAGGTGGCGTTGTAGGATTGCAAGGGATTGTTGGAGGTCAGAGTTATCGATAGAGGGTTGGTTGTCAACAATCCCTTGTATGATGAGTGTAAGGTCTTCCAAGGACCGCATCACTGAATCGACAATGGCTTGGAACTCGGCCTTTGTGACCAGGTCTGCTAGTGTGGTAACCCCTGCAGCAACGGATGCTGCAGGCTGGGCCTCTGCTCCGGAGGCGCCTTCTTGACCCTGTGAGAAGGTAGGCCTAGAAGGACTTCCATCATGTCCTTGATAGCCCTTAAAAGAGAAGCTATCTTATGATATTGCGACATCAGCTTCCTCTTCCTTGGTTTCAGAGGTCGAGTAAGTGAAATGAATGTGTGTCCCCTTCGATAGATCAAATATCGAAGGGGTTGTGCCTGAAGGGAAGATCGCTCTGAACGATCTTGGGGAAGTTCAAAGTCAGAAGCAACACATGCTTCTGTGTGTGTGGTGGGTTGTGTCGAGCCTTTACGCGAAGGGGCTCTTATGTCTTTATCACCTCTCTGTTGGGAGAGTTGTGATGGAAAATAGGGTTCCTCGGCTTGTTCATCTCTAGAGGCCCGAAGGATGGCCTCTAGATGGCTGGCTGGGGTTGGGATTGGACTAGGTCGTCCTTGTTCAATACCCCTGTGGCTTTGATCGCCAGGAGTAGATGATGTGGTTGCCCTTTGGGTAGTGGGTTGAGGAATTGTATGAGTAGGGCCGGGGGAGGCACGATGAGTAGCATCATCATCATCATCATCATCTTTATCATCCGATGAAGATGTCTCTTGTGCTCCCGCGCTTGTGGGGGGACGACTCTAATCGCTCTGGGTTAGCTGCCCTCGGTTCCTGGGACAACATAGAGCGTTCATAGGCTTAGCGTATCTTAGATGTCGATGGAATGACATTGAGCATCGCCCTTGAGAGTGGGCGGTTGATGGTGTAACCCTCCTTGATAGGGTTGGGCGATGGTTGTGCATCTTATAGACTGGAGTGAAGGGCTCCTCAGCTGGTAATCCATGCTTCCTCATTGCGTCCCCAATGAAGAGGGCGAGGAAACGTGGGAAGAGAACCACAGATAGAGGCTTTCCAGCGGCTTGGAGTTTGCATTTCTTGACCATCGTCGAGTGAATCTCATTGTAGATGAGAAAGGCATAGTCAAGGTTGAGGTTGAAGAACAACCCATACATGATCGTCATGATGTTTATGTTCCCTTGGTCCAATGACACTAGTTTGCATGTGAGGGCCCTGTTGAGGATGGAGAAGAACATATTCCACATCGGCAGGAGGAACTGTTGTTTGAAGTCGGAGACGTTGCGGAGGTCACGATTGTAACCTAGCATCTTGACGAAACGTAGAATGTCGTCGGTGGTGGGTGGTTCATCGTATTGGGCAATTCCAAGCTCCTGTCGAGTAGGAATACACAAAACCTGAGAAACTTTAGCCCGCGAAACATGTGCCCCATTATTCCATGGCTTTCTGGGTCAAACTCACATGTTTGCCAATATTACTGGATGTACTTTAGTGGTACGCCGATGTTAGAAATAGTTAGGGCGGGAAGGAGGATAGAGTTCTTGAAGAACTCTCTCATGACGGCGAAACGGTCGTCGAACAGTGTGTTTCGTAGTTCAATAGCGTGGTTGTTTGGCATCATTTGTAGGAACACGATAGCGCGGCTGTCGAAGCCGGTGGATTGAACTCTGCTGTCATTGTTGTTCGATTCGTGGGAGGCGGAGGAGGCCATTGTTGAAGAAGTTGCAGGTTTTTGTTCGTCAAAGAGTATTTGTAGGTTAAATGAGCGTAAAGAGAAGATGGAGGTTGAAGAAGGGTATTTATAGGTGGAGAGATGGTGGGGGGTGGGGTGAGGGGGAATTGGAAACGGTTTCTTGATTATTATAATAAAATAATCATGAAAAGGTTTGGCGGTTTGGGTATTGATGATTTGATTTGAAGAACGTGAGCCGTCTTGATTGTACGTGCCATTAATGTTAGAGGAAACGTGTCAAGGCGGGGTTAGGGAGGGGAAAAGTTGAAAGGGTGTGTGGGGAACAAGCTGTTTTTGGTGACAGGCGCGTGGTAGGGTGACGTATGGATTATTTGAAATCAGAAGGTATTTCAAATAATATCTTGATAAATATGTATCCAAAAAAATTTAAATTTTAAATCCCATCTAATTGGTAGATTAATAGTAATTACGAAGTTTTGGTCTTCTAAAAACCCATGTTGTATAGTTTTTATTCACAAAAGCTGCAATGTTGTATAATCTTAAAGAATTTTGTAATTAAGATGGGTTTTCTAAATGAAATATATTTTGCCATGGCACCAGAGGTGTTCTGGTTGAACATGACACATTGGGTGAGGAACCAGAGGAGCTCTGGTTCAACATCGATGAAGGAGTTCATCGATGAAATGTTGGATTGCATGATATAGAGACCTTGGATTACAAGCCAGAGGCTTTAGATAGGTATTGTTAATCCATTATATAGAACTAGAGGAGCTCTGGTTAAGTACATATTTAGCATTTAGGTGGCCAGAGGCTCTGGATAGTAGAACCAGAGGCTCTGGATGGAAAATGCATATAAAATAAGGTTGTAGATGAAATAGTTGCTCCCCCTTAAATGATTCATGAAGAATGGTTTTGATGTTTTCAAAAACTCCCCCTCAAACAAATAATAATTGAGAATTTGGGGACCAGACGTTCTAGTCTATACAACCAGAGGCTCTGGTTGGGAAGGATGATAAATGTATGAAAGGTGGCTAAGTGGAAGGGAAGTGTATAAAAGGGTCTTTGAGACCTGAGGAGCTCTGGTTCCAAAGAGAACAAATCTAGAGGCTCTGGTCTTTAGAACTAGAGGCTCTGGTTGTGAAGCAAAGAAAATGGGTATTTGAAAATGGTTGTGTATGTGAAAGAATATGATGGATGAGCCTTTGAGACCAGAGGAGCTCTGGTTCCAAAGAATGTGAATCCAGAGGCTCTGTTCTTCAGAACCAGAGGCTCTGGTTATAAAAGCAAAGGAATGATATATGAAAGAATATGGTTAAGTCCACGTGTTGGGAGAAAAGGGAAACTCTTCGGGACCAGAGGGGCTCTGGTTACAAAGAGTATGAATCCAGAGGCTCTGGTCTTTAGAACCAGAGGCTCTGGTATGGTATAGAAGGGTGTGGTGTATACCAAGTCATAGATGGGAACTTGATAGCGCTGGTTTCAAAGGAATTGGAAACCAGAGGCTCTGGTCTTTGGAACCAGAGGCTCTGGGTGGGAAGGGAAGACTTGGTGAATGAAAACTAAGTAATTGCCCAGGACCAGAGGAGCTCTGGGTCCAAAGGATAAAAAAATAAGATCAAATTCATAAACGCCTAAGGCCAAGTGTGAGACTAAATAGGATTTGGTCTCAAAGAATTGGAGTCCATAGGCTCTGGTCTATATAACCAGAGGCTCTAACGAGTAGGAAAATACTTGGTAAAAATTACTAAGTATTTGCTTTGGACTAGAGGGGCTCTGGTTCCAAGAGAGATGAAAAATGTTTGCCAAATATTAATCGAAGTGATTCTAAATGGCCAGAGGCTCTGGTCTTTATTACTAGAGGCTCTGGTTTAGGATACTTGGAGTTTATGGCTAAAATTCTATGTCACTTGTAGGCATAACCATGAGATATTGAAGATCTCTGCTTAGCGAATGAGTGCCTCTAAGTGGTGAGATTCAACATACCCATCTTGCTAACTAGGAATAAAAATCTTTTCTCATCAAGAGCTTTGGTGAAAATGTCAGCAAGTTGAATCTCAGTGGGAACAAAATACATTTCTATGTTTCCTTTTTCAACATTGTCTTTCATAAAATAGTACCTTACATCGATGTGCTTGGTCTTGGAATGCTGGATTGGGTTTGCAGAGATTGTTATGGCACTCTTGGAGTCACAAAGGATAGGGACTTTGTCATAATGGAAACCATAATCCTTAAGCTGAGTCTTCATCTAGAGAACTTGTGAACAACAGCTAGCAGCATCAACATATTCTGCTTCTGCTGTAGATGGTGAGACACAATTTTGTTTTCTGGATGTCTAACTTACCAGCTTGTCCCCCAAGAGTTGACAGCTTCCAGATGTGCTCTTTCTATCAAGTTTGCAACCTGCATGATCTGTATCTATGTAGGCTATTAGATGAAAGCCAGAGTTCTTTGGATACCAGAGACCCAATGATGAAGTTCCCTTAAGGTATCTAAAGATTCTCTTGACTGCAGAGAGATGCGAGTCTTTAGGATTTGATTGATATCTTACACAAAGACATGTAGCAAACATAATGTCTGGTCTACTAGCAGTTAGATACAGGAGTGATCCAATCATGCCTCTGTAGGTTGTTACATCCACAGGTTTGCCTGATGGATCAGCAAATAACTTAGCACCTGTAGCCATAGGTGTTCTCATCGATGATGAATTTGAGAGAGAGTATTTCTTCAGAAGGTCAGTCACATATTTGGACTGATTRATGAAAATTTCTTCTGAATTTTGTTTTATTTGAAGACCAATGAAGAAGCTTAATTCTCCCATCATACTCATCTCAAATTTGCTTTTCATCAACTCTGAGAATTTTTTGCAATTTTTTGCATTTGTAGAACCAAATATGAAGTCGTCCACACATATTTGAACAAGTAAGATATCACTTTTATGCTTTTTGAGAAAGAGGGTTGTATCGATTGTACCTTTTTCGAATCCATTATTGATGAGAAAGGTAGATAGAGTTTSATACCAGGCCCTGGGTGCTTGCTTCAGCCCATCGAGGGCTTTATCCAGAAAGTAGACGTAGTCCGGATGCTTTGGATCTTCGAACCCAGGAGGCTGTTTCACGTAGACTTCTTCTTGAAATTTGCCGTTGAGGAAGGCTAGGAACATTATGATGGCTTCAAGTCTTGCAACAGGAGCGAATGTCTCATCATAATCAATCCCTTCTTCCTGGCGGTAGCCTTTTGCAACAAGCCTGGCTTTGTTCCTTATTACGATGCCATCTTCGTCCTTCTTGTTTTAGAAGACCCATTTGGTTCCTATGGTCGTCTTCCCTTTCAGTAGAGGCATAAGGGACCATACTTTGTTTCGTTCAAACTGGAGTAATTCTTCTTGCATTGCGTCTATCCAGTTTGGGTCTTGTAGGGCTTCTGAAATCTTCTTTGGTTCTATCATGCTCAGAAAGTTAGCGAAGAGACATTCATTTGCAGTGGCAGATCTCGTCTTGACACCCGAGGTTGGATCACCAATGATTTGGTGGTGTGGGTGATCTTTTGTCTAGTTGGTGCTTGATTGAGGTTCTGAAGCAACAAGATGCAGTTCTTCATCGACTGATGGAACTGCTTGCTCCCCCTCAGCGAGATCATCTCCAGAGTTAGACTCTAGTTCTTGATCATGATCTGAAGACACAGAAGAACTAGAGGGTGAAGTAACATGAGTTTCTATAAGCGATGTACCTTTAGCATTGGAGACTTCATGGTCTTCATCGATTCTGGAGATAGATTTTGCATTACGCTCATGTCTAGAAATTACTTCTTCATCGAAGATGTCTTCAAATAATTGAGCTAACTCTGATCCATTGGGTTTGCCAAGTGATATCAGATGCTCTTTTTTGAAGTCCGAGTTCTGAACTGTTGCGTCCAGAAGTCATTTGTGTGGTATCATCAAATGACACATTGATACTTTCAATGACAATGCTTGTCCTTTTCATGTAGAATCTATAGGCTTTGGCGGTTTGAGAAAAGCCCAGAAAGATTCCTTCATCAGCTTTCTTGTCRAACTTGCCAADATATTCTCTATCGTTGAGTACAAAGCATTTGCACCCAAAGACATGAAAATATTTGACATTTGGTCTTCTGTGGTTGATGAGCTCATAAGGTGTCTTCTGGTGTGTCTCTTGTAAATGATTGATCGATTTTGGGTGAAGCATGCAGTGGAAATAGCTTCAGCCCAGAATGTGATGGGTAACTCCGATGAAGCAAACATGGTCCTTGCTGCTTCTACTAGGGTTCGGTTCCTTCGCTCTACCACTCCATTTTGTTGTGGAGTTCTTGCGGATGAGAAGTTTTGTGTTATGCCTTCACTGAAGAGATAATCATCAATTTTGACATTTTTAAATTCAGTTCCATTGTCGCTTCTAACTTTTACTAACTTTTGTTGTAGAAGGACTTGAAGCCTTTTCATCACTCCAATGAGTAGGTCTGGAACGTCTGATTTCTTCTTTACAAATTCAACTCAAGTGTATCTGGAGTATTCATCGACCATTACTAGCATATACTTCTTTCCAGAGAGACTTTGGGTGGATATAGGCTGACAGAGGTCTATATGAATCATATCCAAGGGCTTGGTGCAGGAGGTTTCTGACTTGGTTTTATGTGAGGCCCGTTTCAGCTTTCCCATCTCACAGGCTGAGCAAAGATGATATTTTTCGAATTTGAGATCCGCAATTCCCTTAACCAACTTCTGTGTGGCTAGTTTTCGTAGTGCATCAAAGTTGAGGTGAGAGAATTTTTGATGCCATAGCCAATTTTCATCTCCCTTATGAGATACAAGACAAAGGGTGTCTTGTGTGAGATTCTGTCATTTCTGAGTTTCAGGTTAGTACATTATTTTAGATCATATATTTAGAATTATAAATTAATTAGGATCTAGTCCTGGTGATTAGAGTTCATTTGGTTTAATTCCCAAATATAGTTCGGAAGATCACGCCTCAGCGGGTAACTGATAAAGTTAACTTGCGTAATGCCAAGAATCGTAGAAATGCTTCAAATAAAATAAAGTTGATATTATGAGCTTTTAAATTAAAAAAACATAAAAAATCCCAAAGTCCCATTTTAATGTCCAAATAATTTATCAAAAGGTAGAGTTTTGGATTCCTTAGTGTCATTTTATTTATGTTTAGGTAAATTATTTAGTGGGTTTATTCTTATTTAGAAAAATCAAAGTTTTTATTTAGGTTTGGGCTTGTAGAGGCCAGCCCATTTCCTCTTAAAAATCCTCATATAAATACCCCTCATTCTTTTGAAAACTCTCATATTCCAAATATTTTCAGCTCAAAACTTTTCGTCTCTCCACCATCTCTCTAAAATTTACCCACTTTCCAGCCGATTCCATCCCCAAGCAAGAACTTTAAGAATTCTGTCAATCTTGAAGAATATTCAAGATTTAAAAAAAAGGTATGATACTAGTTATTCTACTTTTATAGAATTTCAAAAGTTTTTGTCCTACTACTCCTACTACTCGATCTTTTAGTAAATTTCAGGAGAAATAACGAGGGAGATTATGCATCTAAGTCATGAAAATGTTTTCTCCTTAATCTCTAAGAAAGTAGGAGCAAACCCCACTGCATGGAAAGTCGGATCATGAAAAGTTATGTTTTGAAGTATGATAGAATCTTGCATGCATCCTTAATCGGCTTGTCATCTTCAATAATTTAATGGAATCGGAAAATATTTTCTGGAAGCCGAACAAAATTGTTAGTTCGAAAATATAATTTAAATCCTTGGAAAATGATGAGTTTAGACCTCCTAAATGACTGTCACTCGAAGAGTGTGCAATCTGTTTTGGGGGTTGTGCAACTCAAGGTTGTAGGGTATTAATGAACAATTTAAACCCACTCAAATTTATTGGTATTTGGAAAATGTCGGCTTAGCTCATGATTTGGGATGATGTAAAAATGGACATAAAAATTACTTTTGGAAGGTTCTACTTTTAGTATTTGGTAAACCCCAAAAATATTTGGAACAGGGTATTTAATCCGTCCAAAAATCAGCGTTTGAGTAAAAGATTTCGATTTATTCTATTATATAATTTTTGGGCTTTTTTTTAGAATAAATAATAAAATATCAACCTTAATTTATAAAAACTCGATGACATTGCATGGAATGCAATTTAACTTTATCTTTGTCAAGAACCCATAAGTGATCTTAGTTTTGGTTGTTGGTTTGTTTAGGAAGTTAGGGCGGGCGTTGAGAGCTTCAGAGGTCATCTTCCTGGATATTCATCATCAAACTAGTGAGTTCTCACGGCCCCACTTTTAATGCTTTGTCTATTTTATTGGGGGAAGAGCATGAGTTTAAACAAACTATGCATGTTTATTTATTTAAACCATTGGACTAAAAAACTGTTTAGTCAAGCTTTGTTTGAAACCATCGGACTAAAGAACTGTTTAGTCAAGTTTATTAAGTCATGAAATATTGATTGTTGTTGCACTAAGAGATAAATGCTAAATTGATGTGCTTGGGAGTATGTTTCCAAATAAAGTCCCCGTCCGTAAACGCTATGTCACACCCCGCTAAAGCGGAAACACGAGATGTAACAGGTAAGCGAATCACAACCACAGTTAACACTTCAAGTTTTACAAAACTAAATCGAGTTTAGCACCATAACCAAGTTTGGGCAAACATACATCTTTTACAAAATGTTTCCAATGCGAACTAAATCGGTCTTGCCACGAGTGCGCTCCCAAAACACATTAATTCTTATTTGCTACCTGAAAAGCAAGGAACATAAAACGAGTCAAGTACAAAGAGTTGGAGAGTCACGGGTTTTCATGTGCACAAAAACATTTAAATGCATAAATCATATAATAGCAAACTTATACATAACTTTTGCACTTGATAAATGTAAATCTATCACGATGTTAAACTTGAGACGCTACTGAGCCTATGTTGACCAATGTGCCCCATTATTTACGAACAACCATAAGTAGCCCATTCACTACTTAGGTCCCACAGTTCATAAAAGTACTAATTCAGCGGTGGTCCAAGTTCCACATGATTAGACAAATAAAATAGGTAATGTACACCCCTTTCTGGGTGGGACTGTCAACACAATAGCGGCTATCCACAATTACCACGGCGCGGGGACGTGCCCGAGTAAACAAGTAGCGTTTACGGATGGGGACTTTATTTGGAAACATACTCCGAAGCACATCAATTTAGCATTTATATCATAGTGCAAAAACATCCATTAATCCATGAAAAACAAAGTTTGACTAAGCAGTTCCTTAGTCCAATGGTTTCAAACAAAG
>NW_020200853.1:47785-54170 GCF_001531365.2 Cynara cardunculus var. scolymus
TTAGTCCAATGGTTTCAAACAAATAACATGCATAGTTTGCTTAATCTCATGCCTTTTCCCCAAAAACCATAAACAAAGCATTTAAAAGTAGGGCCGTGAGAACTCACTGGTTTTGCGATGAATATCCAAGAAGATGACCTCAGAAGCTCTTCAATGCCTGCCCTACTTTCCTAAACAAACCAAATACCAGCACTTAGCTTACTTATGGGTCCTTGACCAAGATAAAGCTAAGTTGCATCTCATGCAATGCCATCGAGATTTTATAAATTAAAGTTGATATTTTAGTATTTATTCTAAGAATAGCCCAAAAAATATATATTAAAAGAAATCAAAATCCTTTACTCAAAAGCTTATTTTTGGACAGATTATAACCTTTGTTCCAGGAATTTTTGGGTTTCACAAATCACTATAAATAGGAACCTTCTAGAAGTCATCTTTATGACCACTTCTTACATCATTCAAAATAATGATTTCAGCCGACAATTTCAAATATCAAGAAATTCTGAGTGGGTTTAGTCTCTCATAAATACCCTACAATCTAGAGTTACACAACCCCCAAAACAGATTGCACAATCACCAAGAGACAGTCACTTGGGGGCTAAAACTCATCATTTTTCCAAAGATTTAAATTCTAATTTTGAACTATCAACCTCGATCAACTTCCAAAAAATATTTTCCGATTCCATTATATTCTTGAAGACAATAAAACCGATTGTGAGATGCATGCAAGGTTCTACCATACTCAATGATCCGACTTCGCATGCAGCGAGGTTTTCTCCTACTTTCTTAGTGATTAAAGAATATCGATCATGGATTATTACCCTATTTGAGACATTTGCATGTCTTTGGTGAAAAATCTCCCCCTCTTTAACTCTCCAAGAAGTTACTAAAAGTTCAGGAAATAGGAGTAGGTAGATGAAAACTTTTGAAATTTTATGAAAGTAGGATAACTCGAGTCATACCTTTCATTGAAATCATGAATATTCTTCAAAAGTGACGGAACCCTTACGGTTCTTGTAAGGAGATGGAATCGGCTGGAAGGTGTTTTCTTTTAGAGAGAGATTAGGGAAATGGAAAGTTTAGGCTGAAGACAGATGAAACTGAGAGTTTTTCAAACAATGAGGGGTACTTATACGAGGATTTTAAAGAGGAAATGGGTTGGCCTCTAAAGACCCAAGCCCAATTAAAGACTTATTTTTTTCTAAGCAAAATAAACCCACTATAAATTTTACCCTTTTTTTAAAATACTTGGGCAATAATATGAAACTTTCATATTTTCAAATCGGGGGCTTATATTATCAACTTTATTTTATTTGAAGTATTTCTAAATTATTTGGCATTGTGCAGGTTAACTTTATCAGTTACCCGCCGAGATGTGATCTTCAGCAAACTTGGAAACTAAGCTAGATGAACTCTAATTATCTTAGCTAGATCCTAGAAAAATATATTTCTAAGTATAGGACCTAAAATAAGGCCCTAACTTGAAACTCCGAAATGACAGAATGTCATAGTCTCCCCATGTTAGAAAAATTTCGTCACGAAATTTATTCGTCAAACCCAGATTATGACTTGGTAGAGAACAAGTGGGGATACTTGCTTTTCATGAAATCATCCCTTTCCCACGTATATTCTGGCCCATGCCTGGAATTCCAATGAACTTTCACAATTGGAATCTTGCTACGCCTCAATTGTTTGACTTTACGATCAAGGATTTCAATTGGCTCTTCAATGAAACGTAACCGCTCATTAATTTGAATGCCTTCCAAAGGTAGTACCAAAAATTCATCAGTTAAGCACTTCTTAAGATTTGATACATGGTATGTATCATGAATGGCACTAAGCTCTGGAGGCAAGCTTAGTTTATATGCGACCGATCCTATTCTTTCGAGTATAACAAAGGGACCAACATACCTCGGGCTAAGCTTTCCTTTCTTATGGAAGCGTACAATTCCTTTCCATGGAGATGCTTTCAAGAGGACTTTATCACCTACTTGAAATTCCAATGGTTTCCTTCGATTATCAGCGTAGCTCTTCTGACGATCTCTCGCAGTTTTAAGCCTTTCCCGAATGATTAAGATTTTGTCGGTTGTCTCCTGAATAATGTCAGGACTAGTCAGCTGCCTGTCCCCAATTTCCAACCAGCTGAGTGGGGATCTACACTTACGCCCATATAAAGCTTCATACGGTGCACACTTGATACTGGTGTGATAACCATTGTTGTAGGAGAATTCAACCAATGGCAAATGGGTATCCCAACTGCCTCCAAAGTCTATCACACAGGCTCGTAACATGTCCTCTAGCGTTTGAATTGTCCTTTCCGTTTGCCCATCAGTTTGAGGATGATAATAAGTGCTCATGTCCAGCCTCGTACCTAACGCCTTTTGAACTGATTGCCATAGTCGAGAAGTAAAACGACTATCTCTGTCTGATATGATGGAAATAGGTACTCCATGCCGCGATACGATTTCATTGATTTACAACTGCGTAAGCCTTTCCATACTAAAGTCTTCTCGAACAGGCAAAACGTGTGCGGATTTCGTAAGTCGATCCACTATGGCCCAAATTGAGTCATATCCTCTCTTGGTTCTAGGTAACTTTGTAACGAAATCCATCGATATCTGATCCCACTTCCATTGGGGAATCTCTGGTTGTTGAAGAAGACCAGATGGTTTCTAGTGTTCAGCTTTTACCCTCGCGCAGGTTAAACATTGACTTACGTACAAAGCAACGTCCTTCTTCATTCCTGGCCACCAATAGTATTCTCTTATTTCTTTGTACATTTTGTCGGACCTTGGGTGAATAGAGTATCTAGAGCGATGTGCTTCCTCCAAAATTGTTGACCGAAGACCATCTTCTTTGGTATCCAAACTCTATTCCTGAAGTAACGCACTGCATCTTCTCGAGTTTCAAATTCCTTCTCTAGGTGGTGCAGGGTTTCGTTCTTCAGATTCTCTGTTTTCAATGCCTTTTCTTGGGCTTCAAGAATTAGCATTTTTAGATTTGTCAGGACCAACATTCCCATGGTTCATGCCCTGGATGGTTACCCTTTATTTCCAGCTTAAGGCGTCGGCTACCACATTAGCTTTTCCCAGGTGATATTTTATTTCACAATCATAATCATTGAGGAGTTCGACCCACCTCCGTTGCCTCATATTAAATATCTTTTGAACTAGAATATGTTGAAGGCTTTTATGATCAGTGAAAATGATGCATTTGGTGCCATAAAGATAGTGCCTCCAAATCTTAAGTGCGAATATTACTGCCCCAATTCGAGGTCATGTGTAGTATAATTCTTCTCATGCACTTTGAGTTGCCATGAGGCATATGCAATGACCCTTTCTTTTTGCATTAAAACACATCCTAAGCCTTGATGCGATGCATCACAATAGACCATAAAGTTTTTCGATCCTTCGGGTATAGTCTCTGCTTAAGAGTCTCAAATGCTTCCTCCTGGTTCTCTCCCCACGCAAACTTCTTGTCTTTCTGAGTTAAGGCTGTGAGTGGTTGCGCAATTTTTGAAAAGTTCGCKATGAATCGCCGATAATAGCCTGCCAAGCCAAGGAATTGACGGATTTCTGTAGGGGTTCTTGGGGCTTCCCATCTCTTGTTGGCCTCAATCTTAGCAGGATCTACTTGAATTCCTTTCTCATTAACCACGTGACCAAGAAACTGTACTTCACGAATCCAGAATTCACATTTGGAGAGTTTTGCTGTGACAGCAGTCAAATTCGAAATCCCAGGTTAGGTTTTATTAAGATTATATTAGTGTTATTGAAGTTAATTTATAGATTAGGAGTTAGTTAGATTAGTTTAGTTCAAAAATTTTAAGAATTTTCGGCAGTTGCTTAGAAAATCCGGTTCCGGTCCGAAATTATCGGAAACGTCCTATACAGTATCAAATGCTCTAATTTATACCCAATATATATAAAACACTAAGTTTTAGTGTTTTAAATATAAAACCTTTCTATTTAAATAAATTTAGTCATCGTGGGCTTTTAAAATCAAGAAAAATGTTAAAATTGAGAAATTGGGCTTTTGTGCATTTTGGGCATAGTTTTTAAAAAATATATATATTTGAGGTTTGGGTTGGGCCCTCCATGGCCGGCCCCTCCCTCCTCTACTTCCTCCTCCCACATATAAATAACTTCATTTTCCTTTAATCCTCATAATACACTCATTCAAATTTCAAAAATTCTCTCATTAACTCTCCCTAAAAAACTTAAGAGTCATCTTCATCTTCCTTCATCCATTCCAGCCGATTTCTTCATCCATCTTCATAATTTTGTCAAGATTTTGAAGATACAACATTCATTCCATCATCAAACAAGGTAATGCATTCATCCTTTCATCTTTTCTTGTATGTTTTTGGGAGAAAAACCCACTTTATTGCATTCTTTATCCTCTTTTCTATATGTTTCGAAAATGTTGAGTCTCAAGGTGATATTTTACACCAAAAACATGTAAAAATGTTTATTTGATGGTGGTAATCCATGACCCAAACATTAGAACTCAAAAAGGTAGGAAGAAATCATGATTTTATGTGGTTTATTTCTTAAAAACTTATATTCTGGTGCTGACAGATTATGTGCTTGTGCACAAATCATCCATATCTTGTAGGTGGCTTGTTCAAATGTCATGAGGTTTCTTTTAAAAGTTTATTTACTGAGTTGGGGTTKCAATGCATTTGGTTTCAGTCAAAAACATTGAGTTTTGACCCCCCAGATACTCAAAACATTGTATATATATGTATTTGAGAGTTTTTCAGTAGATAAACCCTACTTTGAATAGTCATAACTCTCTTGATAATGATCCAAAATTGTTTATTTTTCTTCTGGATGTTAGTTTAATGAGTTACCTTTGAAATGCCACAGTTTTCACTCAATATTGTGGTGATTTGAGGTTTTAATTACTCAAAATAAGATGAACATGCAATCTGTCCGATTCTGACGGATTTGTATATATATTTTCCATCGATCATATCTCTCTCATAACTCAACGAAAAAGAATGATTCTTCTTCTGAGAGTTAATTTTATGGGTTTTCTCCTACATGAAAGTGGAATCACATAAAATTATGGAGTTTTGATCTCCAAGCACCTAAAACTCTATAGGTGTGCAAACTGTGAAACCACCAGTAGGTAACTCTTACTTTGAATATTAATATCTTTCTATTTACTTGTTATCAATGTATGATTCTTCTTCTAAAACATTATTTTATGAGTTAGGATTCATTTGAATCCAGTTTCACTCAAAAATATGATGTTTTGAGGCATGAACCTATTTATTTAAGTCAAGTGTGCAATCTGTTAACTAATGACAGATGTGTGCATGTGACTTTAAGGTATCATATCTTCCTCTCAACTCATCCAAAATGAGTGATTTTTAGTTTAAATGTTTCGTATAAGTGTTAGGTTTTCACTCCAACTTGAATTTTTGCAGAACACCTAGTAGAACTCTTTTAATGAGTGTTTTACTAACATGGTGCAATCTGCCATTTCAATTGTGATATGTTGCATTGTATAAATTATTTGAAGCACCATCTCATGCCCAAAATACATGAAATTTGGTCATGACGACTATAACTCAGTGCTATAAATCTTATAAAAAGACGGGAATTTATCTCATTTTTCAAGTCACTTTATTTGATCATTTTATGTAACTTAAGTTTCTGTCCAGAATCAAGAATTCTGGATTTRGTTAAATTTGTAAAAGTTGATCTTTTATTTGATTATAGCATCATTTTTGGTATAAATTAATTCTTTAATGAGCATATGGACATTATGTATATTTGGACTATAGATAATATTATGGAACATAAGTAGACAAATAAGGACTTAAGATTTATTAAACCCCATAGGTAGAGATAAATCAATAAGTGATGGTTTTGGATATTCCTACTGATAGGGAATCGTTGATTTAGCATGTTATTCGGATCGTATTGCTTTTTCTTTGCAGAGCTCTATATCAAAAGTGAGTTTCACGGCCCTTTTTTACTAATTTCTCGTTTTGGGGTGAAAAGCATGGTTAATGAATGTTTGATAGATTTATATCGATATATGAATCTTGTTATGAGCATTTAATTGTATACACTATTGATATGTTGAGATTGAAAGTCCCCGTTATTTCCACTACTATTAATTCATTTTTGAACCCATGATTCTTGTGGATAGTGCTATTTGGTTGTTATACCCACCTTGTTACTGACAGTCGGGGTGCACTTGGTCATTTTAATTTGCTCTACACATGTGGCACGAAGTGGTCACTGCTGAGGTAGTCCGGAAGGAGTTCTACTCATGTGGGGTTAGTCCCACCACTGAGGTAGTTCGGCACGAGTTCTACACATGTGGGGTTTAGTCTCACCGCTGAGGTAGTTCGTAAGTATGTTCT
>NW_020200853.1:54371-55480 GCF_001531365.2 Cynara cardunculus var. scolymus
ACTTTTATGTTTATTTTGTAAATTTGTATTTGGGACTGTAAACTTTAGTTTTGATGTAACTATGTTTTAAATTGTATGGTTGTGTTGTTTATACACTATTGCWAKRAGACTCTACCTGCCATACCTCGCGTTTCCGCTTTAGCGGGGTGTGACAGATTTGGTATCAGAGCGATAGGTTATAGAAAACACCGGTTTTCTAAGAAAACCATACACTATAACCCAAAACTTTACGTATTAATTTTCTTAGTTAGAGTCTCAAAATTTTAAAACGGACATACTACTAATATAACTAGAACGGGTAACTTCTTAGCATACTCTAACTAGACATAGCCTGATCACCCGTGTCTAATTAAGTATGTATAAGGAGAGACGCGGATTGGTTAAGTTAGGTGTTTGTCTAAAAGTTAAAGACTTCTTACTCATTAAGAAAAGCACGGTTCGCTTGTTTGAGTTTGCATAAATATTTGTATCCTTTCTATTATGATTCGTTTAATGATTTTAAGATTTTTTTTAAAATATCGCATCATTATGTCGGAAAATGATCATGTGAACTCCAAAGAATACGATCCCTCAGAGCACAACTATGATAGTGATAATGATACCACTGAATCTTCAGCGCGGTCACCCACCCCACAGCCGCCTAGCTCTGTGCTTGCACAGCCTGTAGCGCCACAAGGAGCCAGATTTCGGGCTACCGCCCGAATGAGCATTCCTCCAACCGTGAGGATGAATTTCTCCGCCCCAATTGTAGCTGTGAGGGAGCCATCACAATCACGCACTCGTAGTATAACACCTCCACCTACTACCAGGACCACATCGGAGGGTACTCCGGGTATGACCACCCTGGAGAAATTGTGGATTTTGGGTATATCTCAAGATCTGGAGATGTGTCAGCTTAGGCTGGAGCACTATCGACACATTGCAGATGGAGTGATCACAGCCCTAGGCACTCAAGATAGTATGATGGATCGTTCATTAGAGTTGATCTTCATAGCTAGGAGGGCGATCAGGAGGTTGCACATATAGTTGGCGGTGTTAGCAGGAGCTTTGATGATAGTGATGGGGTTGCTTATTTGGAGTCTTATGCATTAGAGGATTTTATTTGTTAA
>NW_020200853.1:56447-62341 GCF_001531365.2 Cynara cardunculus var. scolymus
CGTCTGACAAATGATGCAGTTAGATCAGGGGTTTTAAAGCAAGACAAATTTGGTCGAAAGAGGAAATTAGAGGGGCAATCGTGGAAAAGGACCAAAAATGACTTAGGTAAAAACCAAAAAGTAATAAGAAACTTTGGAGCTCAATCTCAAGCAGAAGAAAAGGGCAAGGGAGTCCACCCAAAGTGTGACAAGTGCAATAAACAACATCTGGGGAAATGTACCACAAGTCTTAAATGCAACAGGACAGGACATGTTGCGAAGGATTGCAGAGTCGGAGGAGAACGGAGTTTCTTTGAGTGTGGAAGTCCAAATCACTTCCGAAGTGCTTGTCCTAAGAGAAATCAAAGGCCCTACACAAATCAAGCACGACCAACCAATCAAGGGAACCAAGGGGGTCAGGCATGAGGTCGAGTGTTCGAGATTGGGGCAGAAGAAGCAAGACAAAACCCTGTTGTAGTCACAGGTATGTTTCTCCTAAACAATCATCTTGCATCCGTACTTTTTAATTCTGGAGCAGATAAGAGTTATGTATCGCTAGATTTTAGGCCTAAGATAAATATAAGACCCCAAAAGTTGAACGAAGTACATATAATAGAATATGCTAGCGGACAGAAAGTTAAGGTCAGAGATGTGTTCAAGAACTACACTCTAAACTTGGAATGAACGAATTTTAGTATAGACCTAATCCCAATCAAAATAGGAAATTTTGATTTAATCATAGGTATGGATTGGTTGTCTGAAAACCGAGCCGAAATTTGTTGTGCTGAAAAGAAGATTTGTATACCACTGTCAGAAGGAAGAATACACGAAGTACATGGAGAGAAACCAAGGAAKGATCTTAAAATAGTGACATGTATGAAGATGCGAAATTACATGCGGAAAAATTGCGTTGAATTTTTGGCACATGTTGTGGATAGAGAGATCAAAGAGAAGCGTCTTCAGGATCTCCCGATAGTGCGAGATTTTCCTGAGGTATTTCCAGATGAATTACCTAGATTACCCCCACAAAGACAAGTAGAGTTTCATATTTATTTAGTTCCTGGAGCTGCACCCGTGGCAAAGTTGGCTTACCGATTAGCACCATCGGAGATGCAGGAATTATCAGAACAACTACAGGAGCTGCTTGATAAAGGATTCATCAGGCCTAGTTCTTCACCCTGGGGAGCACCGGTTCTATTTGTCGAAAAGAAGGATGGATCTTTCCGGATGTGCATTGATTATAGAGAACTCAACAAGCTGACAATCAAAAACCGTTACCCTCTCCCCCGAATCAACGACTTGTTTGACCAACTACAAGGTGCTACGTACTTCTCAAAGATCGATCTTCATTCAGGATATCACCAAATGAGAGTTCGCGAAGAAGACATTGCTAAGACGGCGTTTAGGACTCGATATGGTCATTATGAGTTTCTAGTTATGTTTTGGATTAACAAACGCTCCGGCAGTTTTCATGGATTTGATGAACAGAGTCTGCCGACCGTACCTAGACAAGTTCGTGATTGTGTTTATAGACAATATATTGATTTACTACGAAATAAGAAAGAGCATGAGCAACATTTAAGGTTGATCCTAGAATTGCTGAAGAAGAAAAAGTTGTACGACAAACTTTCCAAATGCAAATTTTGGATTCGTGAAATGCATTTTCTGGGACATGTAGTCAATGAAAAGTGAATCCATGTTGATCCAGCTAAGATCGAGGCTATCAAGAAGTGGGAAGCCCCAAAGACACCAACAGAGATTCGTCAATTTCTTGGTTTGGCAGGWTATTATAGGCGATTCATTGCAAATTTCTCCAAGATCGCACAACTATTGACGACCCTAACACAGAAAGATAAGAAATTTATTTGGGGCGAGAAATAGGAAGATGCATTTCAGATACTTAAGCACAAATTGTGTAATGCGCCGATTCTAGCATTACAAGAGGGAACGGATAACTTTGTGGTGTACTGCGACGCCTCACATCAAGGACTGGGGTGCGTATTGATGCAAAAGGACAAAGTTATTGCGTATGCGTCCAGGCAACTAAAAGTCCRTGAAAAGAATTACACCRCCCATGACCTGGAACTTGGAGCAGTGGTATTYGCACTCAAAATYTGGAGACAYTACCTCTATGGCACAAGATGCACTATCTTCACCGACCACAAGAGCCTTCAACACATTCTCGATCAGAAGATGTTGAATATGAGGCAGAGGAGATGGGTTGAATTACTCAACGACTACGATTGCGAAATAAAGTACCACCCAAGAAAGGCTAACGTTGTAGTAGATGCTCTGAGCAGGAAAGAAAGGGTGAAGCCATCTAGAGCACGAGCTATGGGAATGTTGGTATAGACAAGCTTTAAGGCTCAAATTCTCAAAGCCCAAGAAGAAGCTCTGAAGGCAGAAAATCTGAAGGACGAGACCCTGCATCAATTAGAGAAAAGGTTTGAAGTACGATCAGATGGGATACGCTACTTTAAAGATAGAGTATGGATTCCAAAGGTCGACCATCATGGATGAAGCACACCAATCAAGGTACTCAATCCACCCAGGAATGGATAAAATGTACAAAGGGTTAAAAGAGCACTATTGGTGGCCAGGAATGAAGAAAGATGTGGCCCTATACGTGAGTAAATGTTTTACTTGTGCGAGAATCAAGGCAGAACACCTGAAACCATCTGGTCTTCTACAACAACCAGAAATTCCAGAATGAAAGTGGGAGCAGATCTCGAAGGACTTCGTGACCAAATTACCCAGAACTAGAAAAGAGCACGATTCGATTTGGGTAATTGTGGATCGACTTATGAAATCCGCACATTTTCTACCTATTCGAGAAGATTTTAACGTAGAAAGGCTCGCACAACTGTATGTCAACGAGATCGTTATGCGTCATGCAGTACCTGTTTCAATAATTTCAGACAGAGATAGCCGTTTTACATCACGATTCTGGAAATCACTACAAAAGACGATGGGCACAAGGATAGATTTAAGTACTTCTTATCATCCTCAAACCGATGGGCAAACAGAAAGGACTATTCAGACATTAGAGGATATGCWGCGTGCTTGTGTGATAGAATTCGGAGGTAGTTGGGACGATCACCTACCGCTGGTTGAATTTTCCTACAACAACAGCTATCATACAAGTATACAGTGCGCGCCGTATGAAGCCCTATATGGACGTTAGTGCAGATTACCACTCAACTGGTTGGAAGTTGGTGATAGTCAATTAATTAGGCCAGACATTGTTCAGGAGACAACAGACAAGATCAAGACAATCCAAGAAAGGTTAAAAGCGGCTAGAGATCGCCAGAAAAGCTATGCGGATAACCGTAGGAAGCCACTAGAATTCCAAGTTGGAGATCAAGGGTTATTAAAGGTATCACCATGGAAAGGATTATTACGTTTTGGGAAGAAAGGAAAATTAAGTCCAAGGTATATTGGTCCGTTCAAGATACTGGAAAGGGTGGGATCAGTCGYTTACAMACTCAATCYACCRCAAGAGCWCAATGCCATTCATGACACCTTCCATGTATCGAATCTCAAGAAATGTCTGTYAGAAGAATCGTTAGTCCTACCTTTGGAAGAGATCCAAGTCAACGAACAGTTACGCCTTATAGAAGAACCAATKGAAATYCTTGACCATGAGATCAAGCGATTGARGCGTAGCAAGATTCCAATCGTGAAAGTTCGTTGGAACTCAAGACACGGGCCGGAGTATACCTGGGAGCGAGAAGATTTTATGAAGAACAAATATCCCCAACTATTCACGACAGAACTGTCCGGAAGTTGCAATCATTAAATTTCGGGGCGAAATTTCTCTAACAAGGGGAGATTGTGACAGCAGTCAAATTCGAAATCCCAGGTTAGCTTTTATTAAGATTATATTAGTGTTATTGAAGTTAGTTTATAGATTAGGAGTTAGTTAGATTAGTTTAGTTGAAAAATTTTAAGAATTTTCGGCAGTTGCTTAAAAAGTCCGGTTCTGGTCCGAAATTATCTGAAACGTCCTATACAGTACCAAATGCTCTAATTTATACCCAATATATATAAAACACTAAGTTTTAGTGTTTTAAATATAAAACCTTTCTATTTAAATAAATTTAGTCATCGTGGGCTTTTAGAATGAAGAAAAATGTCAAAATTGAGAAATGAGGCTTTTGTGCATTTTGCACATAGTTTTTATAAAAAAATATATTTGAGGTTTGGGTTGGGCACTCCATGGCTGGCCCTTCCCTCCTCTACTTCCTCCTCCCACATATAAATAACTTCATTTTCCTTTAATCCTCATAATACACTCATTCAAATTTCAAAAATTATCTCATAACTCTCCCTAGAAAACTTAAGAGTCATCTTCATCTTCCTTCATCCATTCCAGCCGATTTCTCCATCCATCTTCATCATTTTGTCAAGATTTTGAAGATACAACATTCATTCCATCATCAAACAAGGTAATGCATTCATCCTTTCATCTTTTCTTGTATGTTTTTGGGAGAAAAACCCACTTTATTGCATTCTTTATCCTCTTTTCTATATGTTTCGAAAATGTTGAGTCTCAAGGTGATATTTTACACCAAAAACATGTAAAAATGTTTATTTGATGGTGGTAATCCATGACCCAAACATTAGAACTCAAAAAGGTAGGAAGAAATCATGATTTTATGTGGTTTATTTCTTAAAAACTTATATTCTGGTGCTGACAGATTATGTGCTTGTGCACAAATCATCCATATCTTGTAGGTGGCTTGTTCAAATGTCATGAGGTTTCTTTTAAAAGTTTATTTACTGAGTTGGGGTTGCAATGCATTTGGTTTCACTCAAAAACATTGAGTTTTGACCCCCCAGATACTCAAAACATTGTATATATATGTATTTGAGAGTTTTTCAGTAGATAAACCCTACTTTGAATAGTCATAACTCTCTTGATAATGATCCAAAATTGTTTATTTTTCTTCTGGATGTTAGTTTAATGAGTTACCTTTGAAATGCCACAGTTTTCACTCAATATTGTGGTGATTTGAGGTTTTAATTACTCAAAATAAGATGAACATGCAATCTGTCCGATTCTGACGGATTTGTATATATATTTTCCATCGATCATATCTCTCTCATAACTCAATGAAAAAGAATGATTATTCTTTTAAGAGTTAATTTTTTGGGTTTTCTTCTACATCCAATTGCAATCACATAAAATTATGGAGTTTTGATCTCCAAGCACCTAAAACTCTACAGGTATGCAAACTGTGAAACCACCAGTAGGTAACTCTTACTTTGAATGTTAATATCTTTCTATTTACTTGTTCTCAATGTATGATTCTTCTTCTAAAACATTATTTTATGAGTTAGGATTCATTTKAATCCAGTTTCACTCAAAAATATGATGTTTTGAGGCATGAACCTATTTATTTAAGTCAAGTGTGCAATCTGTTAACTAATGACAGATGTGTGCATGTGACTTTAAGGTATCATATCTTCCTCTCAACTCATCCAAAATGAGTGATTTTTAGTTTAAATGTTTCGTATAAGTGTTAGGTTTTCACTCCAACTTGAATTTTTGCAGAACACCTAGTAGAACTCTTTTAATGAGTGTTTTACTAACATGGTGCAATCTGCCATTTCAATTGTGATATGTTGCATTGTATAAATTATTTGAAGCACCATCTCATGCCCAAAATACATGAAATTTGGTCATGACGACTATAACTCAGTGCTATAAATCTTATAAAAAGACGGGAATTTATCTCATTTTTCAAGTCACTTTATTTGATCATTTTATGTAACTTAAGTTTCTGTCCAGAATCAAGAATTCTGGATTTAGTTAAATTTGTAAAAGTTGATCTTTTATTTGATTATAGCATCATTTTTGGTATAAATTAATTCTTTAATGAGCATATGGACATTATGTATATTTGGACTAT
>NW_020200853.1:63511-66398 GCF_001531365.2 Cynara cardunculus var. scolymus
ATATAAAACCTGTGAACTCACCAACTCTTGTAGTTGACACTTGTTTGACATGTTTTTTCAGGGTAAGAAAGACTCACGGTGACACTTGTTAGAAGACGTGTCACATTTATCGATTTCAAAACTACTTTTATGTTTATTTTGTAAATTTGTATTTGGGACTGTAAACTTTAGTTTTGATGTAACTATGTTTTAAATTGTATGGTTGTGTTGTTTATACACTATTGCTATGAGACTCTACCTGCCATACCTCGCGTTTCCGCTTTAGCGGGGTGTGACATTTGCATACAATTTCTGGTTTCGGAGTAGCTCCAATATTATTCTCAGATGTTGCTCGTGGTCTTCCTTGCTTCGGGAATAAATGAGTATGTCGTCTATGAAAACGATTACAAATTTCTCAAGGTATGGTCTGCAGACTCTATTCATTAGATCCATAAAAACTGCCGGTGCATTTGTTAGTCCAAATGGCATAACCAAGAACTCGTAATGACCATATCGGGTTCTGAATGCCGTTTTGGGAATGTCCTCTTCCCTAATTCTCACTTGGTGGTAACCAAATCGCATGTCAATCTTGGAGAAATATACCGCTCCTTGGAGCTGATCAAACAGATCATCGATTCTAGGAAGAGGGTATCTATTCTTGATGGTCAGCTTGTTAAGTTCTCTATAGTCAATACACATTAGCATTGACCCATCCTTATTTTTAACAAACAGAACCGGCGCACCCCAAGGTGAGTAACTTGGTCTTATGAATCCCTTATCTAATAATTCCTCGAGTTGGGTTGACATTTCTTGCACCTCCGATGGTGCCAAGCGATATGTTGCCTTTGCCACTGTGGCAGCTCCAGGGATTAAGTCGATACCAAATTCGACTTGTCTTTGCAGGGGTAATCCTGGTAAATCCTTTGGGAACACATCGGAAAACTCCCGGACTACGGGGATATTCTTACTACTTTTCTCTTTGACCTTCCCGTCAATCAAGTGAGCTAGGAATGCAGCGCAATTCTTCTTCAAGTACTTTTGCATCTTCATGCAGGATACTATCTTAATTTTTTGATCCGATTTGTCTCCTTGAATCACAATTGGGTCATTTCCATCTTGAAGAATCCGGATAGACTTCTCTGAACAAACAATCTCAGCTTGAGTTTTGGATAGCCAATCCATGCGGATAACTATGTCAAAACTTCCTAATTCAATCGGTATAAGGTCTATGCTAAAATCCTTATTGGCTAAGCTTAGAGTGCAGTCCATAATTATGTCTTTAGCCTTAATTTCTTGCCCATTAGCAAACTCAACTACGTAGGCTTCTTCCAACCTTTGGGGTCTTAAGTCAACCTTAGACTTAAAATCTAGTGATACAAAACTCCTATCTGCCCCTGAGTCAAATAGAACTGTTGCAAATTCATTATTCAGAAGAAACATACCTGAAAACACATTGGGATCATATCTCGCTTCTATGTCTCCGATTTCAAACGCCATGCCCCATGCCTGACCTTCTGTGTTTCCCTGACTGGTTGGTCGGGCTTGGCTTGCATTTGTTCCTTGTTTCTTCTTCGGGCATACATTCCTCATATGATCAGGGCTCCCACAATTGAAGCATAATCATCTTCGACAGTCCTTGGCTGTATGACCCCCTAGATGGCATATTTGACAAATGATGCAGTTTCCCTGATGTGGATATTTGCATTTGTTACACTTCGTCATGCCTCCTTGACTTACCACTTGAGTTTGTGCCCCAAAATTTCTCACCATTCTCCTATTCCTTTCATATCTTCCCCCAGACCTTCGATTCCCCTGCTCCTCCATTTTTCGTTTTCCCTTGGCAAATTCCCCTGATCAAACCGCATTATTTTTAAGCTTGGTGGCAATATCTATCGCCTCCTTAAGGGTTTTTGGGTTGGCGGAGGTGATGTTTCCTCGGATTTCTGAAGAAAATCCCCAAATATACCTCTCAATACGGACTTCCTCTGGTGTTACTAAATAAGGTACTAGGTTTGCTAACTCATGGAATCGAGCCGTATACGCAACTATATTTTCTCCTTTCATTTCATGATTCCATAACTCCATTTCTAACTTCTGGAGTTCGCTCTTTGGGCAGTATTCATCCTTTAATAATTTCTTAAATTCTTCCCAAGAAAGCTGGTTAGCCGCTTCTCGACCTCTGGTTTGTACTAACGTATTCCACCAGGTAAGGTCCCTTCCTTGTAACAAACATGCCGCATACTCTACTTTATTTCCTTCAGTACATTTACTAATGTGAAGAACGGACTCCATGCCTTCGAGCCAGGATAATAATCCTGCTGCTCCTTCAGTTCCATTGAATTCTTTTGGGTTGCAAGACCTAAAAGATTTATAAGTGCATTCCCTAACCGTCCTTGGCTCTGGATTATTTGGTTGGTTAACATTCAAGCCAGCAGCCACTTGACTGACTATATTGGGGAGTGTTGCCAGAAGTTGTTCTGACACAAGTCGTGCAATCTCGGGATTTTCTCTCCTTGGCGGCATCTTTGCAGGCCTATGTCAGAAGGGAATTCGTCATTTTCATGGCATAACAAGGGTGATAACTTCCAGTCATTTGAATGATGCCAAATCTAACACCCCAAATCCACACATTGCATATAACACACATTTCATATATAGAATACATGTTTTCCCCACATAGGTCCTCGATACAAGAGTCTGTAATATAAAATACACAACCCAAAAATTCCAAAAGTACATGCACTTGCATCCTAGCATCTATGCTTCCAAAACAGCTAAGCATATAGAGAAGTAATTCACATAACACCCTTTCCCTTATAATCATTACCTGCACACATAATTTGAAAACACGAAATGAGGGTTAGACATGAATGTCTAGTGAGGTTCCCTTCTATGTAATGCAGGGTGA
>NW_020200853.1:69358-70770 GCF_001531365.2 Cynara cardunculus var. scolymus
TCTTTTTAATAAATAAAACCGGAGCTCCCCAAGATGAAGTACTTGGTCTAACAAAACCCTTGTCAAGTAGTTGAGTCACCAATTCTTTCAATTCTTATGGGCTAATCTATATGGTGTTTTGGCTACAGGTATTGCTTCGAGTATCAAATCAATCCTAAATTCAATAACTCTATCTGGAGGTAGCCTTAACAAGTCTTCTGGAAAGACTTCAAGATACTCACTAACAATCGGAATTAATTCTTGCTTATTCTTTTCTTTCTTAGCATCAATTATATAGGCTAAAAATCCTTGGCATTTCTTTTGGATACATTTTCTGGCTTTCATCACAGATAATAGACTGATACGATGATCACCATAACTTACGACTATCCTTTTGCCGGGTAACACAATTCTAATCATCTATTCATTGCAAACGATGCTAGCCTTATTTTCTGCCAACCAATCCATTCCYACTACCACATCAAATTCCTTCATAGGCATGGGAAACAATCAGATAGATATCTCACAATCCTCAATCATGATAGTGAAGTTTTTTTTAAACCTATAACTAACAAATACTTGACTGTTAGCAGTATCAACTATTAATTTATCGTCAAGTAGCACAGAATTCATATGAGCATATGAGGCAAATGATGGGAATACAAACGAGAAGTTTGCACCCGAGTCAAATAACACTTAAGCATGTATGGAGTTTATGAAAATTGTACCTGTTACTATATCGGGTGTAGTTTCTGCTTCATGTTTGGTCATTTGAAAAGATCGACCCCGCGCCCCACCCGTTGCTCTTCTGCTCATATTTGGTCTTCCTCGTCCTGTTGATGTATTGCTCCCCATGGTTAACTGTGGGGTTTTCATTTGTGGGCAATTTGGTCTGAGGTGATATGGAGAATTACAATTAAAACACCTTTTAGCTGTTGGGCAACCATTTGATATATGACCTGTTTCACCACATCTATAACATTTCCTTATCCCACTTCTGCATTCTCCCTGATAAACTTGATGACATCGGGGACAAATCCTTTCATTGAATCTTTGTATGAGCCTATTTCCATGATTTACAACTTTTGGTCCTTTGTATCCGGTTGATGGACCTTCCCATTTTCTCTTTTCTATCGCTTTCCCTTCTTCTTCTCTGTTCTTGTTTCTTTTTGTTACCTCTGCTGCCTCAACAGTTGATGAGAATGTGACTGGATTCATGGCTATGACAATCTCTCGGTTTATTGGAGTAACTTCAATTATGTCTGTCTTTATTCTGGCAGGATTCTTCAAAATTGAAGTCAATGTTTCCCTTAGCTTCCCCATTTCTTCAGCTAATATGTCTTTTGTTATTGTTAGATCCCACAATGCAAAATGTAAAAAGTAATGAAAACAATAAGTGATGAAGAACCAGAAGATCGATGAAGACATCAAGG
>NW_020200853.1:74480-76006 GCF_001531365.2 Cynara cardunculus var. scolymus
CACCAAGCCATTGGATATGCTTCATATAGACCTTTGTGGACCAATATCAACTCAGAGCCTATCCGGAAAGAAGTACATGCTGGTATTGGTCGATGAATACTMSAGATACACTTGGGTTGAATTCGTAAAGAAGAAATCTGAAGTTCCAGACCTACTTATTGGAGTGTTGAAAAGGCTACAAGTTCTTCTACAACAAAAGTTGGTGAAGGTTCGTAGCGATAATGGAACCGAATTCAAAAATGCCATAATTGATGATTATCTCTTCAGTGAAGGCATTACACAAAACTTTTCATCTGCAAGAACTCCACAACAAAACGGAGGGGTCGAACGACGAAATCGAACCCTTGTGGAAGCAGCAAGAACCATGCTTGCTTCATCGGAGTTACCTCTATCATTCTGGGCCGAAGCAATCTCCACAGCATGCTTCACCCAAAATCGATCCATCATCAACAAGAGACACCAGAAAACCCCATATGAGCTTATCAATCATCGAAGACCAMATRTCAAATAYTTTCATATCTTTGGGTGCAAATGCTTTGTACTCAACGATAGAGAATATCTTGGCAAAATCGACAAGAAAGCTGATGAGGGAATCTTTCTGGGATATTCTATAACCGCCAAAGCCTACAGAGTCTACATCAAGAGGACAAAAATCGTTATTGAAAGTATCAATGTCTCCTTCGATGACTCTACACAAAGGACTTCTGGACACAACAGTTCAGAACTCGCATCTCAAAGAAGAGCATCTGATTTATCACTGAGCAAACCCAATGAATCAGAGCTAGCTCAACTATTTGAAGACATATTCGATGAAGAAGTGATATCTGGACATGAGTCAAATGCAAAATCAATACCCAGAATCAACGATGAACATACAGTTTCTCATACAGAAGGTACATCTCTTCCAGAAACTCATGTTACATCACAATCAACTTCTTCTGTGTCTTAAGATCATGATCTCGTTGAGGGGGAGCAAGCAGTTCCATCAGTCGATGAAGAACTGCATCCTGTTGCTTTAGAACCTCCAACTAGCACCAAGTGGACGAAGAATCACCCACATCACCAAACCATTGGTGATCCACACTCTGGTGTCAAAACGAGATCCGCAACTGCAAGTGAAACCCTCTTCGCAAACTTCTTAATCATGATTGAACCGAAGAAGATCTCGGAAGCCCTACAAGACCCAAACTGGATAAACGCCATGCAAGAGGAATTACTCCAGTTTGAACGAAATAAAGTTTGGTCCCTAATGCCTCTCCCAAAAGGAAAAACAGCAATAGGAACCAAATGGGTCTTCAGAAACAAGAAAGACGAAGATGGCATTGTCATAAGGAACAAAGCCAGGCTTGTTGCAAAAGGCTATCGCCAGGAAGAAGGAATTGACTACGATGAAACATTCGCCCCGGTTGCAAGACTTGAAGCAATTAGAATGTTTCTAGCCTATGCAGCACTTAAGGGATTTAAAGTCTACCAGATGGATGTCAAGTCTGCCTTCCTCAATGGTAAACTACAAGAAGAAGTCTATG
>NW_020200853.1:76836-102084 GCF_001531365.2 Cynara cardunculus var. scolymus
GATGAAAAACGTTTTTTATTTCTAGTCAGCAAGATGGGTATGCTGAATCTCACCACTTAAAGGCAATTATCTATTADCMWTCRATTCTCAATATCTCATGGTTATGCCAATAAGTGATACAATAACAAAGCCATATATTCTCTAAGTATCTTAAACCAGAGCCTCTGATTCTAAAGACCAGAACCTCTGGCCATATAAAACGACTTAGATTTATGGCAAAATTTCATCTTTGCAACCAAAACCCCTCTCGTTTTATTGGTGACCAGAGCCCCTCTGTTTCTAAAGGAAACCAGAGCTCTTCTGGTTCAAAGCAAATACTTGGTATTTCTTATCAAGTATTTTTTCTCCCACCCAGAGCCTCTGGTTCCAAAGACCAAAGCCTCTGGTTCCCACCTTTACTTGCTATTTGTTACTCTTTACAACCAGAGCCTCTGGTTCTAAAAACCAGAGCCCCTGGTTCTAAAAACCAGAGCCTCTGGCTTAAGATTCTTTGAAAGCAAGTAAACTTTTTCCCTTCCAACTCCCTTTTTATGTTCTTTTTTAAACCAGAGCCTCTGGTTCTAAAGACCAGAGCCTCTAGACCCCATCCATAGCTTTTAAATCTTACTTTTCCTTCCCCTTTGAAACCAGAGCCCCTCTGGTCCTTGCTCACTAAAAATCATTTATATGACTAAGTCTTTCCAAAGACCAGAGCCTCTGATTCCAAAGACCAGAGCCTCTGGTTCTAAGGACCAGAGCCTCTAGTTTCCACCCTACTTGCATTATATTGTTCTCAACCAGAGTCTCTGGTTCTAAAGACCAGAGCCTGTGGCTTTGATTTCTTTGATAGCAAGTCTTCATCACTTCATCTCATACTTCATTTACTCATCCTTCATAACCAGAGCCTCTGGTTCTAAAGACCAGAGCCTCTGGTTTCAAAGTCTTTGCATCCAGAGCCCCTCTGGTCTCAAAGGCATTCCTTTTCCTACTTAACCTTATTTAATTTTTCTCTCATCATCCTTCACAACCAGAGCCTCTGGTTCTAAAGACCAGAGCCTTTGGATTTCAAATCCATTGCAACCAGCGCCCCTCTGGTCTCAAGTTTCATTCTTTTTCATCGCTCTTCACAACCAGCGCCTCTGGTTGTATAAACCAGAGCCTCTGGTCATCCAAAATGTAAACCCCTTATTGTTTCTAGGGGGAGTTTTTACATTTCATTTCATATCTCCATGCATCCTTTAAGGGGGAGCAAAAAGTTTACATTTGTAAACTTGCATTTTCCATCCAGAGCATCTGGTTCTACTATCTAGAGCCTCTAGTTTTATAAAATGCTACATATGATTACMTTACCAGACCTCCTCTGGTTTTATAAACATGGATTGCTACATTTCAACAGAGTCTCTGGTTTGTCAACCAAATTCTCTATATCAAGCAAATCCAACATTTCTACTTGTCTTATTTTGACATTAAAACCAGAGCTCCTCTGGTTACCTACTCTTTTTGTCATGAATAACCAAACCTCCTATGGTTCCATGCAAATTTTTTTTCAAAAATAAAACTCATTTTAATTGAAACAAATTTTTAGATTATACAAAATTGCAGCTTTTGTGACTAAAAACTATACACCAAGRGTTTTTRGAAGACCAAAACTTCGTAATTAGTATTAATTTTACAATTAGATGAGATTTTAATTTTTTTATGGGAAACGTCTTCACCAAGTTATTTGGAATGAATCCTCATTTCAAATCATTTATGACGTCACTCAAACCACGCGCCTGACACAAAACAGGCTGTCCCCTTTTTGCCGCTTCATTCTTTTTTCCTCCCAAACCCTAGCGTGACACGTGTCCACATTCATTTATGGCACGTACTATCAAGACGGCTCACGTTCCTCCAATCCCATCATACAATACCCAACCGCCATTTTCTCATGATTATTATATTATAATAATCAAAGAAACGTTTCCCTTCCCTCTATCACCCCATCCATCTCCACTATATATACTCATCTTCCCCACCATTACCATCTTTACGCCTTCAAAACCTGCAAACAACTTTTTGACGAACACAAACTAACCTGCAAACTTCCATAGCAATGGCATCCTCCGCTTCCCACGAATCTGACAACAACGATAGCCGCCTTCAATCCACGGGAGCAGACAGTAGGGCTATCGTCTTTCTCCTTATGAAACCCAATAATCACCTAATCGAGCTTAAAAACACTCTCTATGTTGACAGGTACGGGATAATAATTAAGTTCTTCAAAAACTGCATTCTCCTCCCTGCTCTCACACTGGTAAATCCAAAGGTTCCTCTCAAATACGTTCAACAGTACTGGCAAAACTGTGAATTTGATGATGCCAGTCACGGTATAATGGGCGATATCGACGCACCAAACGATATGCTTTGCGCYGTCAAAATTTCACGAGCAAAKATCTCCAARGTGTTATGYATTCCAACASGACGAGAGCTCGAAATCGAACAATATGACGAGCTACCGACCTCCGAGGACATTCTGCGATTTGTAAGGATGTTAGGCTACAACAAAGAGATACGAAACATCTCGGATTTCAAAAGACAATTCCTCCCACCAATGTGGAATTTGTTCTTTTCAATCCTGAACCGGTCCCTAACATGCAAGTTAGGCTCCCTCGACCAAGGAAATTTGAACATTATGACGATCATGTATGGCCTCTACTTCAACCTCAACATCGATTACGCCCTCCTCATCTACACTGAGATCCACGCGGCCGTGATAAAGAAGTGTAAACTTCAAGCCGCTGGAAAGCCACTGACCGCTATCCTCTTCCTTCGCTTCCTTGCTCTCATAATTGGGGATGCGATGAGGAAAATGCAGTCCCAGCCACAGAGCCATTCACACCGATCTACAAAATGCACGGACATCGCCCAACTCTTTCCAAGGACGGATATAGCATCAACAGACCACTCTCAAGGGCTATGCTCACTGTCATTCCATCGACAAATGAGATACGCAAAGCCTATGAACGCTCCATGTTGTCCCAAGAACCAAGGGCAGCTACCCCGGAGCACTTAGAGCCGTCCCCCCTCCAAACGAGGGAGCACAAACATCGTCTTCATCGGATGATGAAGATGATGATGATGATGCTAGTGACTCCCCCGGCCCTCACCAACATATTTCTAAACCCACTACCCAAAGGGCAACCACATCCACTATCCCTGGCGATCAAAGCCAAAGGGATATTGAAAAAGGACGACCGAGTCCAACCCCAACCCAAACCAGCCATCCAGAGGCCATCCTTCGATCCTCTGGAGATGATCAAGCCGAGGAACCTCATCATCCATCACCCCTCTCTCAACAGAGAGGTGATGAAGAAAGAAGAGCCCCTTCGCCTCAGGGCTCGCCACAACCCCCCCACACATAGAAGCATTCGTTGCTTCTGATGTTGAACCCATAGATCGTTCAGAGCGATCTTCGTTTCGTGCACCCCTTCCCTTGATATTTGATCTATCGAAGGGAACACACATTCGATTCACTTACTCAGCCTCAGAAGCTGAGGAAGAGGAAGAGGATGTCCCAACATCACGAGATAGCTCTTCTCTTGAAGGCTATCAACGATATGATGGAAGTCCTTCAAGGCCTACCTTCACACAAGGCCAAGAAGGCGCCTCAGGAACAGAGGCCCAACCTGCAGCATCTGTTGCTGTAGGGGTTACACAACTAGCAGATCTAGTCACAAAGGCTGAGTTCCAAGCCTATGTTGACAAAGTGACGCGGTCCTTGGATGACCTTAAACTCCTAATACAAGGGCTGGTGGAAAAACAACCCTCACCCGATACCTCTGACCTCTACCAATCCCTTGCCATCCTTCAACGACATCTAAACCAGATCGATACCCAAACCCAAACCACCTCTTCCCGCCTCCAAATTCTCTAACAAACCATCACCCAACATCATAACAACATCTCATCCCTAGCCACCCAACGCAACCAAGTCCTTATCCAATCCCTTGCCACCCTCACGGCTCAGGCAACTGAGACCGATGAGAACCTCACATACATTATTTCCCAACAACAAACCATCACTCGCCATCTTCATCAACTACCATTCACCATCATCTCTCAAATTCCCAAACCTTCTCAACCTTCCACCTCTTCAATCGATGAAACCCTTACCACCCTCACCCATGAAATAACAACCATCCAACACACTCTCACCCAACTACCCGCTGCCATCCTTGCCCAAATACCCCAACCCACCCCTCAACCACCTCCTCCCTCTGCAGGCCCCTCATTCGATGAAGCCTTCTCTTCCTTCACTACAGTGGTGAAAGATCTAATCGCCAACCTCCCTATTCCCCCACCAACTTCCACCTCCACCATCCCATCACAACCTACAACCTCCACCTCCACCACCGAATTTTCCACAAAGGCAGACATGCAAGCACTATCAAGAGCGCTGGTCTCCTCTTTCAACAGATCAACGCAAAGTTTGTTCATCGAGCCATCCAACCAACAAGGGCTCTAACAAAAATGATGGTCGATGAACAACGACGTACATCAACTCTCCTTCGTTCAATGAAGGAGACGACCAGAAAGACAGCCCTGAGGGAGTATCTTACATCCCTCAAGAAGAACAAGAAGAAGAAGAGGTCTCAAGCCTCTTGCTCAAGCAGCCGCCCAAGCAAAAGAAGGCGCCACGACGACCAAGACCCCGAGGATCAAGGCCTTGACCCTCGTGAGGGGGAGAAATAGGCGGCGGCTGCATACACTTCAACATCCGCTGCACCACAGCAACCAGAACCACACCAACCTTCACCTCAAGAAACCAAAAGGGAATCAGAGGCCTTGCCCTCTGATGATCAACCGCATATCCAGGTTCCCTTGGTTATAACCCCGGAACCCATCGTGTTGAGTTCCTCAACCGATGAAGAACCAACCATTCCACAAACACATCAACCCTTTTCTCCTACACCAAATGTAAACCTACCCTTAACCCCCTCACCAACACCCCGCACAACTCAGTCTTTCATCATTTCTCTACAACCAAAGCCTACTATAACCCAACCTTCTTCACCTATACAACCAGAGCCTACTAAAACCCAACCTTCTTCACCCATACAACCAGAGCCTACTATAACCCAACCTTCTTCACCCTTACAAACCAGAGCCCATTACAACCCAACCTTCATCACCCCAACAACCAGAATCTATAATAACCCCAATCCAACCAACCCAAACACAACCAATGGTGCAAGCGGATGTTCCCGCTTCCTCAAGGCATCCTCCAATAGGTCTAGTGGATGAAATTATTCAGCAGATGGAGTCGATGAGGAGAAGACCTCAAGAGCCACCCAGGGAACCAGTAATGATGGAAAATATCCATCAATACATGTACCATGATCGTGATGAAAATTTGTCAACAAATCCTCCATTTCTATCGCCCGAATCAATGGATCTCCTACACCATCGTTTCGTCAGACAAACTACTCAAGATCCTTAAGTTGTCTTCTTGAATGAAGGAATAAGGAGAGTCATGGACTTAAAGATAAAATACTTCGCCAACCAAGCTATCAGATACATTAAGTTCACCGTGGAGAGAGCCCATAGGATCATTAGCGTGTTCAACGAAAATGATCTTATCAATCTCAACCCATACAACTTAATCGAATTATACGCCTATACAGCTCCGAGGCAGGATCACGGGATAAGGTTTGGAATGGCAAATCGAGCGAGAGTAAAGACAATGGAGTCCCTGGTAAAGCTAAGAGCAAAAATAGACTTCGAGATTGCGCTAAGGCTGGGCATTGAGAGGCTATCCTGCGCTCCACCAAATGAAGAATTCCAAGGCCTGCAAGAAATACGCTCTGCCTCTGTCTTGTCAATGAATTTTGTTACAAAGTTAAATAGAACTAGGAGAGGACATGATTTAATTTGGGTCGATACCCATTTCCATCATATCAGACAGAGATAGTTGTTTTACTTCACGATTATGGCAATGAGTTCAAAAGGCATTAGGTACGAGGCTGGACTTGAGCACTTCGTATTATCCTCAAACGGATGGGCAAACGAAAAGGACAATCCAAACGCTAGAAGACATGTTACGAGCCTGTGTGATACTCTTTGGAGGCAGTTGGGATACTCTTTTGCCATTGGTTGAATTTTCCTATAACAATGGATATCACACCAGTATCCAGTGCTCACCATATGAAGCCTTGTATGGGCGTAAGTGTAGATCCCCACTCAGCTGGTTGGAAATCAGTGACAGACAGCTGACTAGGCCTGACATTATCCAGGAGACAACAGACAAAATCTCAATCATCCAGGAAAGGTTTAAGCTGTGAGAGATCGTCAGAAGAGCTACGCTGATAACCGAAGGAAGCCATTGAAATTTCAAGTGGGTGATAAAGTCCTCTTGAAAGTATCTCCATGGAAAGGGATTGTACGCTTCGGAATGAAAGGAAAGCTTAGTCCAAGTTATGTTGTTCCATTTGTTATACTAAAAAAAATAGGACCATTTGTATACAAACTAAGCTTGCCCCCAGAGCTTAGTACCATTAATGATACATTCCATGTATCAAATATTAAGAAATGTTTAGCCGACGAATCATTGGTTCTACCTTTGGAAGGCTTTCAAATTAATGACCAGTTGCGCTTCGTTGAAGAGCCGATCGAAATCCTCAATCGTAAAGTCAAGCATTTGAGGCGTAGCAAGATTCCAATTGTGAAAGTTCATTGGAATTCGAGGCATGGGACGAAGTATAAGTGGGAAAGGGAAGATTTCATGAAAAGCAAATATCCCCACTTGTTCTCAAACTAGTCATGATCTGAATCTGACGAATAAATTTCGGGACGAAATTTTTCTGGTTTGGGGAGACTGTGACATTCTGTCATTTCTGAGTTTCAGGTTAGTACCTTATTTTAGATCCTATATTTAGAATTATAAATTCATTAGGATCTAGTCCTGGTGATTAGAGTTCATTTGGTTTCATTCCCAAATATAGTTCGGAAGATCACTCCTCAACGGGTAACTGATAAAGTTAACTTGCGTAATGCCAAGAATTGTAGAAATGCTTCAAATAAAATAAAGTTGATATTATAAGCTTTTAAATATAAAAAAAATCCCAAAGTCCCATTTTAATGTCCAAATAATTTATCAAAAGGTAGAGTTTTGGATTCATTAGTGTCATTTTATTTATGTTTGGGTAAATTATTTAGTGGGTTTATTCTTATTTAGAAAAATAAAAGTTTTTATTTGGGTTTGGGCCTGTAGAGGCCATCCCATTTCCTCTTAAAAATCCTCATATAAATATCCCTCATTCTTTTGAAAACTCTCATATTGCAAATATTTTCAGCTCAAAACTTTTCATCTCTCCACCATCTCTCTAAAATTTACCCAGTTTCCAGCCGATTCCATCCCCAAGCAAGAACTTTAAGAGTTCTATCAATCTTGAAGAATATTCAAGATTTTACAAAAAAAGGTATGATACTAGTTATCCTACTTTTATAGAATTTCAAAAGTTTTCGTCCTACTACTCCTACTACTCGATCTTTTAGTAAATTTTTGAAGAAATAACGAGGGGAGATTATTCATCTAAGTCATGAAAATGTTTTCATAATCTACGATCCATGTTCCTTAATCTCTAAGAAAGTAGGAGAAAACCCCACTGCATGCGAAGTCGGATAATGAAAAGTTATGTTTTGAAGTATGATAGAACCTTGCATGCATCCTTAATCGGCTTGTCATCTTCAAGAATTTAATGGAATCGGAAAAATATTTTCTAGAAGCCGAACAAAATTGTTAGTTCGAAAATAGAATTTAAATCCTTGGAAAATGATGAGTTTAGACCTCCTAAATGACTGTCACTCGAAGAGTGTGCAATTTGTTTTGTGGGCTGTGAAACTCAAGGTTATAGGGTATTAATGAACAATTTAAACCCACTCAAAATTATTGGTATTTGGAAAATGTCGGCTTAGCTCATGATTTGGGATGATGTAAAAATGGACATAAAAATACTTTTGGAAGGTTCTACTTTTAGTATTTTGTAAACCCCAAAAATATTTGGAACGGGGTATTTAATCCGTCCAAAAATCACCGTTTGAGTAAGAGATTTCGATTTCTTTTAACATATAATTTTTGGCCTTTTTTTAGAATAAATAATAAAATATCAACCTTAATTTATAAAAACTCGATGGCATTGCATGGAATGCAATTTAACTTTATCTTTGTCAAGAACCCATAAGTGATCTTAGTTTTGGTTGTTGGTCTGTTTAGGAAGTTAGGGCGGGCGTTGAGAGCTTCAGAGGTCATCTTCCTGGATATTCATCATCAAACTAGTGAGTTCTCATGGCCCCACTTTTAATGCTTTGTCTATTTTATTAGGGGAAAAGCATGTGTTTAAGCAAACTATGCATGTTTATTTATTTAAACCATCGGACTAAAGAACTGTTTAGTCAAGTTTATTAAGTCATGAAATATTGACTGTTTTTGCACTAAGAGATAAATGCTAAATTGATGTGCTTGGGAGTATGTTTCCAAATAAAGTCCTCGTCCGTAAACGCTACATGTTAAATCGAGCACGTCCCCGGGCCGTGGTATTGTGGATAGCTGCTATTGAGGTGACAGTCCCACCCAGAAAGGGGTGCACATTACCTAAGTTTTCTCGGTCTAATCATGTGGAATTTGGACCACCGCTGAATTAGTGCTACTACGAACTGTGGGACCTAAGTAAGTGTACGGGCTACTTATGGTTGTTCGTAAAATCATGGGGCACATTGGTCAGGTAAGGCTCAGTAGCGTACCAATTATAAACATCGCGGTAGATTTACATTTATTAAGTGCAAAAGTTTATGTATATGTTTGGTAGTAAATTATTTATGCATTGTAATGTTTTGTGTATATGAAAACCCATGAGCTCACCAACTCTTTGTAGTTGACCTTGTTTATTTTTCCCATGACTTTCAGGTAATAAATAAGAATTGATGTAATTTGGGAGCATACTCTTGGCAAGACCGATTTAGTTCGCAATGGAAGTGTTTTGTAAAAGTTGTATTTTGCCCAAACTTGGTTATGGTGCTAAACTCGATTTATTTTTATAAAATTTGAAAAGTGTTACTTATTAACTATTGCTATGACTCCCTTACCTGTTACATCTCGTGTTTCCGCTTTAGCGGGGTGTGACATCTTCTCCTATGGAGGACTCACAATCTAGAAGATAGAGATTTTCTTCTCTTTTTGCCTTTATGATTGTTTGACCGGGCTTTGTTTCTATGATGCAGAAACCTTTGCAAAACCTGACTTCAAGACCCTTGTCGCAGAACTGGCTTATGCTTAATAGGTTGTGCTTTAATCCTTCGACATAAGCCACTTTGCTGATGGAGATGTTGCTTTTGATGAGAGTGCCATATCCCTTGATAGTACCCTTGTTGTTGTCTCCAAAAGTCACAAAGCCTCTATGTTTTTTCGATGAAGGAGGATAGTTGACTTTTATCACCATTCTTGTGCCTGGAGCAACCGGAGTCCATATACCATGGTTGCACATACTGGTCCTGCAAGACAAATTAAGGGGTTTTAGGTACCCATTTCATAATGGGTCCTCGTTTGTTAGTAGGGGATTTCACACTCTTTTCATTGCCTTTAGCCTTTGCAGGCTTTGGTTTATTTGTATTTCCCTTGCCCTTGGGTTTGGGCTTTTTCACGTTTCATTGGTTCTAACTTTGTATCAATAAACGTGTTGGGAGAAGGGACAGTGATGTATCAACATGTGATTCCTCAGGTTTTGTAAAAGGTTTAGAAATCACTCACCTTAACAAGCCTTTTGAAACCAGACACTTGAAATCCGGCCAATTTCTCTTTTTCTTTTAAATCGCCTACTTTTATCAAAAATAGCAAGAAGAGAAATATGGAGGCTTCAACCTCCTTTTATACCCTTCTATAACAAGAAGGCGACTAAACCATGTGCATGCATACCCACAAACCATGCACATATACATCCACACACCACACATTCATAACAAGCATGTGTGTAAAATCACATATATATATATACCTGTGCATATATTCACCTATATCATGCATTTATATATATATATATATATACTAGTGGTATACCCGCGCGATGCTGCACGGGTGAATCACAATTCTGAAACAGTAATTTTCCTTGAATTATAAGTTTGTGTGGTTATTTTACAAGTCAACTAATATATAAAGTTGAAGATTAATATGGTGTATTAACAAGATCGAATGGAAAAATAATTGCACACGTATTGGGTTTCTAAACTCATATATTCAGAACTCATTACAAAAATTTGAATTTAAATTTAGTTGAAGTCTGAGAAAACCTCCAAAAGCTGAGACCATGAAACATTTTTGGGAGACTTTCGGTTTGGGTGATATTGATGGTGTTGTATTAAAAACTTGTAGATCATGCTTTATGAGTTGAAATTAAGAGATTTTTGAAATTTTTGCATAAAATGATTGTACMTTATGCTTAAATACTTGTACTTAAGACTTTGGTTAAAATGTTTATTATTGTGGTATAGATAGATATAGGTTTTGTAATATATAATTTGCATTTATATGCAATTTCTGGGTACAGTACGGATCGCCCCGGTAGTGTACGGATCGCCCCCGAGGGCGATCCGTGTGGTCATTTCGGTAAAACCTCTAAAATGTGGTTATTTTGTGGCAAAGGGTTCTGTAAACCGGTTATTTTTATAAATACTTCTTTTTTAAACTCTATATTGCAACCCCATCCTTGTTAAACATAATCCATACGTACTAAAAGTATCATAAAAAGTTCCAAGATCTTATTATGTGGTCACCAAGTATGTATGCTTAAAGTGCAGAAAATCTTGATTAGGGTTACAATCTGTTATATTGTAGAGTTATGTTTGTGTGTACGATGGGACAAGAATAGCATCTATCAAGATTTGACTTGGATATTTAAAGAATGAAACTTGCACCCTTACCCTTTATTTTATGTCAACTTAATTGTATTTTTACCTACTAATTTTCTTCTTACATTCCTCCTTGTACATATCAATATAAGAATTTACTTTTTTACAWTTTYCAATGCAATAAAATTAGTTTTATAGGACGTCGAAAATGTCTAAACATCCTAATAAAATACTTTATAATACTTAAATTTATATAAACAAACCAAAAAACATCTTATCTAAAAATGTTACAATAGATTTATAGACACTTTAAAGTGTTTTAACAAGTTTTTTTTACAATGTTTCACAAATAAAATATGGTATTAGCTATTTTATGACAATATTTGAAAAAATGTTCTATATAAAGATGGGTTTGTTGGACATTTCTCAAAAGTGTCCTATAAAATAATAGAACATTTTATTTTAAAAACGTCCTAAAAAAATTGTTAAGATGCCTAAAGGCGTCCTATAAACTTATTATAACGCTTTTAAATGAGATGATTGATAGTTCGGTTATGTAAACTTATGCAATTACTGTAGTGTTTAATGTATGATTTAGTCTAATTCTGATATAAATAAATATACAACACCCTTTCTTTTTCCCATGAAGAAGTTATAAATTTTGATCCTTAACCCCACTCCTTATATCCATCTATGCTTCATTAATTGCATCCATGTTTTCTTTCTGTATTACTCACTTCTTTGAGGGATATTTGTGGTTATGTTTGATTTCTTGAGTTTTAAACCTTCCAAAAGAGTTCCACAGAGTTGGCAATGGATGTTATAAAAGAGGGTCTTTTTAAAACTACAAGAGCTGGAGAGAGAGAGAGAGAGAGAGTAACTAAGTTAGACTATCTTCACAAAAAGTAAAAAGACAAAACATATGTCAATGTCTACAATTTTCAATGTCTATATGGGTCTATAATTTTGACTGACAAATCAACACAAATCAACACAATACTTGCAGTGCCATACCCTACCCCCCTCTCCTCCATATATTCAAATGCTTCAATATAAATAGATATATATACACACACATATATATATATATATATATATCCTCTTTTAGTTTCTATAATATTATCAAAGAAAATGTATTTTTATGTTTTCTGTTTTTACACTTGTGGGTAGCAAAAATGGGAAAATAATAAAGATTAGGGTTGCATGAATTTTTTGCATGACAAAGTTGTCAATGGATACAGATTTTCCAATAAGAATAATTTGGTGTTTTTGGAAAAGGTGAGAGATATGGGAGAAAAGAAAAAGAAGACTGTGTACTGTGAAGGATGGTGGGGAAGAAGCCACATCCCCCCAAATTCTTTTTTTGATTGTAGTAATGATGAACCTAAATCCACCCAAACAACGGCCATTCAAGGTGTTCTTCATAGAAAACAAACAGAGATTTAGAAGAGATGTCGTTGTGGTTGTCATCTTCATCGTCACTCTTCTCCAAGTCTTTCAATGGCAACACCAAACTTCTTGCTTTAGAGCTGCTGCCAATGTTCTAGACTTTTACGTTCCGTATTTCAACAGAAAGTTAACCTTCAAGCCATAAACAATGGAAGGAAAATTAGTTGAAAGACCTAACGTGAAAAAAAAATAACTTAGCTGGAGAAAGCCATACAGCTCACTAACTCAGATTCCATTCGAACACACCGAGTAGAAGAACAGAGTTGTGGTTGGGATCAAACATAGTTGTGGCTTTTCTTTCCAAAGAGCATCAGATCGATGAGACGACCGAGCAAGAGATCGAGCAAGGTTGGGTCAGCCGAGATAGAGACGATCGGAGTTGGAGCTATGGGGTGCCGATGATGAAGGCGACCAAAGTTGGAGTTGTGCCGATGGACATGCCACATCCCTCCAAATTCTTCTTCTGGTGAGAAATCAGAGAAATGAGGATCAAGCAAAGACGATTCGTTCACGGTCATCGATTGATTACAATGAACCAAGAAACCGAATCCGTTTCGATCATCTCTAGACGGTGCTGTGGACTCTTGCAGTCGGAATCCATCTTGAAATCACAAAGCTAAGAAAGTGAAGCGAGGGAAGATGAGGAATTGTGGTGGAGGAGAGCAAGATGGAGAATGGAGAGACGTGGAGGAGATGACCATGCTTTTGAAGCTTTGATTTTAAATTTTGAATTTCAAATGGAAAAGTAAAAGTTGAAGAAAGTGAAGACTGTGATGGAAGTTGGAAAGAGGAAAGGAAAGCTTGGAAAGGAAAGGAAAGCTAGAAAGGAAAGCTAAGCTAGAAAGGAAAGATGGAAAGGGAATGGTTGTACTCAATGCATAAAAAGCTTGTACCTCATGTTTGAAGAGTTGTACTTAAGAGTTTTTTGAAAATCTTGCACAAAATAGTTGTAAGTTGTGCATAAAGAGTTGTATTTAAGACTTTGTCTTGAATGGTTATATATATAGTATATATATATATATATCCAATTAATGCACAATTCCACATACTAACATGATCAAACGTATCAATTTATCATGCTATCATGTAATTATTTAATCAAATAATCACACATTATTTACCTTGGGTGATAACCAGGATCCAGTTATCACATTATCTACCCCTCAAAAGAATTCCGTCCCAGAATTCCTTAAATCAAAAAGCCATGGTACTCTGATCTCATTTTTGATTCCAATTCCCATGTTGCTTCCGGTCCTTTGTGAAACTTCCACTGAACCTTCACCAGACTTATTTCTTTGTTTCTCAACACCCTGATCTTTCAATCAATTACAGCTTCCGGTGTTTCCACAAAATTCAGCTTACTGTCTAATTGAATCTCTGGCAACAGTATAGCTATACTCGGATCAACCAAACATTTCCGTAGATTTTGCACAAGAAAAGTGTTGTGAATCAGATTCAGCTCTTCTGGCAGCTCTAACTGATATGTTACTGGCCCAATTTGTTTACATATTCTGAACGGCTCCACATACCTTGGACTGAGATTTCCTTTCTTTCCAAATCTGATAACACCCTTCCATGGCGAAACTTTTAACATTACAAAATCACCTATATTAAATTCAATCGGTTTTCGACGATTATCAGCATAACTTTTTTGGCGATCTTGTGCTGTTTTGATTTTTTCACGGATCTGTTCGATCTTTTCAGAAGTTTCTTGGACAATTTCAGGACCCGTTAGCTGTTTTTCACTCACTTCATTCCAACACAACAGCGTTCGACATTTACGTCCATACAACACTTCATACAGTGTCGCTTGGATGCTGGAATGATAACTATGTGCAAACTCTATTAATGGCAAGTGATCTTCCCACGATCTCCTGAAGTCAATAATACAACTTCTCAACATATCTTCAAGAGTTTGGATAGTTCTTCCACTCTGCCCATCAGTTTGCGGATGATAAGCTGTAGTTAGTCGAATTTCAGACCCCAAAGCTTTATGTAATCCTTCCCAGAACTTTGAAGTTAACCTACTATCTCTATCAGAAATAATAGACAAGGGAACACCGTGTCTGGTAACAATTTGTTTGATGTAAATCTGCCCTAGCTTTTCTAAAGAGTATTTCTCTCTTATTGGTAGAAAATGCGCAGATTTAGACAAAGGATCAACAATTACCCAAATCGCGTCATACCCCTTTGGAGTTTGATGTAACTTCATAACAAAATCCATGGTAATGTGATCCCATTTCCATACAGGTATTTCTAATGATTGAAGACTTCCATACGGCTTCTGATGTTCAATTTTAACCTGTAAACATGTCAGACACTGTTCCACATATCGACCTATGTCTCTTTTCAACCCTGGCCACAAATAAAAAGGTTTCAAATCTCTATACATCTTATTGGTGCCTGGATGAATAGAGTATCGGGATTTATGGCTTTCATTTAATATCGTACTTTGGATATCTCCAAAATATGGTATCCAAACTCGTCTTTGAAAACACATTAATCTTTTATCATTCTGTTCCAAGGTTGAGATCATCTTACCCAACTTTTTAGCTTTAACAAATTCTTCTTTTATAGCTTCTTGTTGACATCTCCTGAATCTTGTTACGAATGTCAGGGACCAAATTCATTCTCATTGCCACTGCTTTATTGGTTCCACTCTTTTTTCTTTCTTGCTCAAAGCGTCAGCTACCACATTAGCTTTTCCCGGGTGGTAAAGAATTTCACAATCATATTCATTAACTAGCTCAATCCACCGACACTGTCACATATTTTATTCTTTCTGGCTGAACAAATGTTGTAAACTTTTATGGTCAGTATAAATCCGACATTTCGTTCCTAGAAGATAATGTCTCCAAATTTTCAGAGCAAACAACACATCACCTAATTCCATGTCATGGGTTGGATACTACTTCTCATGATCTTTCAATTGTCTTGACTCATAAGAAATCACTTTTCCTCTTTGCATCAGAACACATCCTAACCCTAATTTTGAGGCATCGATGTAAACTACAAAGTCTTCAGATACATCTGGTAGATTCAATACCAGTACGCTAAAAATATGATCTTTTAACAGTTGAAAAGCTTCTTGTTCCTCGCTTTCCCACTGGAATTTAGCGTTCTTTTGAGTCAGTTTAGTCAATGGCACGGCTATCTTAGAAAAGTTCTGAATGAATTTACGGTAATAACTAGCCAATCCCAAAAAGCTACGGACTTCAGAAGGATTTTTTGGAGCTTCCCATCTTGCAACCGCTTCTATTTTCACTGGATCAACTTTTATCACTAATTCTGAGATGACGTGACCCAAGAATTGAACTTCTCTTAACCAGAACTCACATTTATACAACTTTGCTTACAACTTTTCTTTTCTCAACATTTCCAATATCAAACGAAGATGTTTTGCGTGTTCTTCTTCAGTCTTAAAGTATATAAGAATATCATCGATAAATACAATGACGAATTTATCAATATATCCTTACATACCCTTATTCATCAAATCCATAAAGGTTGCGGGCGCATTAGTTAAACCGAATGGCATAACTAAGAATTCGTGATGCCCGTACCATGTTCTGAATGCTGTTGTGGCAACATCTTCTTCCCTGACCTTGAGCTGATGATACGCTAATCTTAAATCAAATTTTGAGAAATAACTTGCCCCCACTAATTGGTCGAACAAGTCATCAATCCTCGGTAAAGGGTACTTGTTTTCGATTGTTAACTTATTCAGTTCACGATAGTCTATACACATTCGCATAGACCCATCCTTTTTCTTAACAAATAAGACCGGAGCACCCCCAAGGTGAAGTGTTGGGCCTAATAAATCCCCTATCAGTTAAATCTTTCAAATGTGCAACCAGTTCTTTTAATTCAGATGGTGCTAAACGGTACGACGCCTTTGCTACTGGTGCTGCCCTTGGTACTAAATCAATTTGAAACTCAATGACTCTATCTGGTGGTAATCCAGATAAGTCTTCAAGAAAAACTTATGGATATTCACCAACAATCGGAATCGATTCTTCCTTTCCCTTCTCATTCTTCAAATCAAATATATATGCCAAACATCCTTGGGACTTCTTCCGAATACTTTTCTGGGTTTAATTACTGACAAAATACTGGTATGGTGATTCTGACGATCACCATAAATAACAACTGTTCCCTGGTCTGGCAGAATAATTCTGATCATTTTCTGATTACAAACAATAGTATCCTAATACTTTGCCAACCAATCCATACCCACTACTACATCAAATTCTTTCATTAGCATGGGAAATAATCGGATCGAAAGTTCACATTCCCCAATAAGAATAATACAGTTATTGAAAACACTAATAACAGTTTCCTGACTATTAGCAATATCAACTATTAACTCATCATCAAGTAACACAAAATTCTGACATGCAGTTTGAACAAACAATGGTGATACAAACGAAAAGTTTGCACCAGAGTCAAATAACACCTCATGACGTATTGAATTCAGAAGGAATGTACCTGTTACTACATCCGGTGATGCTTCTGCCTCGTTCTTAGTCATCTGGAAGGATCGTCCCCGCGCCCCTCCTTGCCGTCCTCTGTTCACAGTAGGTCTTCCCCGTGTACCTGACACATTAATCCCCATTGTTAACTGTGGAGTTCTTAACAAGGGACAACTTGGTCGAATATGATCCGGAGAATTGCAATTAAAACACCTTCGGTTAGCTGGGCAATTTCTAGACAGATGACCTGCTTCACCACACTTATAACATTTCCTTGGGTCCATCTTACATTCACTCGGATGAACTTGTCGGCACTGTGAGCAGACTTTCTCACTTATCTTCTACTCAGATTTATTATCATATCTTATAGTTTTCGGCCCTCGAAAATTGAAGGCCTCTCCCATTTTCTTTTCTCTACAATCTTTTCTTCTGGTTGTATGTTCTTATTTCGTTAAGTCACTTCTACCGCGTCTACCGTCAATGAAAAAGTATTGGGGGTTCATAGCAATAACAAACTCTTTGATTGAGGGTTTCAAACCCCAAATATACATCTCTATCTTCCTGGGTTCGATTGAAACATAATGTTTAGCAAAGCGAGAGTATTCAATGAATCTTTCGGTATACTCCCGAACTGTTCCATTTCCTTGTTCTAACTTCAGGAAATCTTCCTCCATTTGTCTCACTGCTGTTTTAGGACAAAATTGATTCTTGAATCGATCCACGAATTCTACCCAAGACAGAGTCTGTAAAACATCCGTTCTGGTAGACGATTCAACTTCCCACCAGAACAAAGCATTTGACTTTAATACAGAAACAACAAATTGAACTTTATCTGTTTTCAGACACCGAATGGTGTTGAACACAGATTCTATCTCCTTAATCCAGCACATAGCTTGCACTGGATCTCTCTCCCCAGAAAAGGTTGGTGGTTTACATGCCAAAAACATCTTAATGTCTCCTTCCTTGTTGTGGGTGATTGGAGCAGAAGGATGAACTTCCACTCTTTCTGTTTCCACCCTAGCCGGTATTCCCATGATAGATGTGAGAGTTTCCTGCAATTTCCCCATTTCCTCTACCAACATATCCTGGTTATATATTCTGGGTGTGGCACCGATCTCCCTTGAACATTCCCAGAGTGGGATTCTTCATGTTCAGAATATATTTCGGTCCGACCCCTTCCCTTAGACTGACTTCTTCCTCTATCTCGTCCTCTTGCTCTTCCCCGACCTTTATTTCCAAACATACTAGTCGGTAGATTTATAGGTGATTCTTCCCTTTCCTTAGATTCTGGACGAGCCACTCTTTCAGATCTTCTAGTTCGGCTAGACATCTGCAGAGTTTAATATTAATAATCACGTATTCACATTATCAAATATAATGAAGTATTCAAGTTCAAATGTGTACCTGTAAATTCATAATTACACTGGCCAGATGTAGTTAAAATTTACCTTACACACTGTTCTTTCAACCCATAATATTTATTTCTAATGGTGCTAACTATGTCCGGGACCCTTAACATGCAATAAAATAGTTTAAGTCTATGTATCATGCTGTTAAATACCTAAATCCCTTAAACTCAGGCTCTGATACCACTTTCTGTAACACCCCAAACCACACATTGCATGTAACACATATTTCATACAAAAGAAATACATGATATTATCCCATTTAGGTCCCTTAGTACAACAATCTATTATAACCAAATACAAGGTCCAAAAATTCAAATACATTTCTTGTACTAATCAATCAAAACTGTACATCAAGACAGATTTTCAAGCAGAAATGCATATAGGAAAATATTACATTTTCCCCTTTCCCTTACCGTCCATACCTTCTGCAACACATAGTTAAAATCAGAAAACAAGGGTTAGACCGAAAGGTCTAGTGAGATACCCTATTTATGTTATTGCAGGGTGAAAATCACCAAAATCTYTATGGAAAACAACATTTCATATATATAACAAATATATGAATAAATAGGAACACAATACCAGATCCTTTCCACTTTTCAAGCAAAGCATTCAGCTAATCACATCTCATAATTTGAACCATTCAGGTTTCATATAATGCCACTTTTAAACCTTTTCTAATCAAATAAGGTTTATATAAAGTTTCAGTCCAAACCTGATGTTTTCTTCTCAATAACATCCAGACTATTATTTCCAATAAGAACCTTGATCCTAAATCTTTAAATCACAAAGAAATAAAGATTCCAAATCAGGGTAGTCTTAAGGGATATAATAGAAAGAGTTATATCATACAACACACGTACAAATGCCACCCATATATCCAAATGTACACCTCTCCTTGATATGCCACCCTTATCCCATGGTACACCTCTCCTTGATATGCCACCCTTATCCCATGGTACACCTTTCCTTGATATGCCACCTTTATTTCCTCATCAAAACATTTTACAAAAACAATTCCAAATAGACCGCAGCCAATGGAATTATTTATCAATCCAAAATCATTTATATCAAATCTTCATTTTATGATAAAATAACAATTTCTATTATTCAAACACAAGGCATAACTCAAATCCGGTCACCCTAGGTTTGGTCGGACTTCATCTCCGGTCAAGTCTTGGCCGGTTTACCAAATCCGGACAACTTATCGCCCAAGACTTGTCCTATTTAACACTTGGAATAATTTCCAACAACTTTGTCCGGATAACAAGTCCAGACAATACATCGCCCAAAGCTTGACCGATTTAAAATAATCCGGTCACCACATAGCCGTATTCCTACTTCTCAGTTCAAAATGTTAACCATTCTTATCAATCATAACCCGCTTGACACTTAACCAGTTTAAGACTAAACCGTTCAACACTTGAGCGATTTAGGACTTAATCGCCCAACCCTTGACCGATTTACAAATAATTCAGACAAGCTTTGTCCGATTTAAACTTAATTCGGTCAATTTTTGTCTGGATAAAACCCTTAAGCAAATAACTGATTTCTTTCCAATAGAAAATAACATTCAAATAAAACCAGTAACAATTTTTATGCAAAAAGGTTTATAAATCACTCACCTTATCAAGCCTTTTGAGAGCAAACACTTGAAATCCGGCCAATTTCTCTTTCTCTTTTAAATCGCCTACTTTTATCAAAAATAGCAAGAAGAGAAAAATGGAGGCTTCAACCTCCTTTTATACCCTTCTATAACAAGAAGGCTGCTAAACCATGTGCATGCATACCCACAAACCATGCACACATACATCCACACACCATGCATTCATAACAAGCATGTGTGTAAAATCACACATATATATATACCTATTCATATACTCACCTATATCATGCATTTTTTTATATATATATATATATATATATATATATCCAATTAATGCACAATTCCACATACTAGCATGATCAAACGTAACAATTTATCATGCTATCACGTAATAATTTAATCAAATAATCACACATTATTTACCTTGGGTGATAACCAGGATCCAGTTATCACAGTAATACCAACGTGTTTTTATGGATTTAAGTTGATATTTATATAATTAGTTCTTAAAATAGTTCAATATTCATATATTTCATGTTTAAAGTCCATTGTACATAAAGTTATAACTCGGACAGAAAGTTAATTATGTTTCAGAAATTTTTGGTCTTACAATTCAATGTCAAAAGGTACCTTCCATAATTCATTTTGTGTCCAAATTTAATACCGAAAATGTCACTGTGTTAAAAACATTTTTGCCCAAATTTCACACCTTTTGGAATTGTTTTAGTCATTCAAATCTCCAACACATTTTTACATCCCAAAACAGTCTAGACATATTCCACCCTGTCAAATTCGTGGTCAAATGGAAGGTCTAAACTTAATGTTTTTCAGTGATTCCACTTGGATTGTAAACGTAGATCATAAACAAAGCTTCTAGAAGAAAAATTACACATTATTATTAATTTTTGAGATAGTTATGCTACTTTGAACATGCATGTAAGTTTCTGTCCGAAATTATCTTTTTGCACCATAAACTTGTATCAAGAATTTAAGGGGTCGAAACTCAATATTTTTACATGATTCCAATTGGAATAGAACCCCAACTTAAAGAAGTACACTTTTAAAATAAGAATCATAACATTTGGACTATTATTTTGGGAGATATGGACGACAAAATACAAGTAAGTAACCTGTCAGCGCCAAAATACCACTTTTGAAGGTCAAAATCCACATGCAATGTGGTTTTACCCTAATTTCTTGAGTTCTAAGACTATAGGTCATGGATTATCACCATTATGAAGACATTTTTCATGTCTTTGGTGTATAATCTACCATCTAGATACTCCAAAAAATTTGAGTTCAAAAAGTAGAAGGAAATGTGTAGAACAAGATGAGAAAGGATGTATAAAATACTAAAACAATGTAACTAACTCTTTACCTTTGTTGATAGCACTTTGAATCCTTCAATGTTCTTAAAAAATGATTGAAGCTAAGGGGTTTTATTTTGAAATTTCGGCTGAAGTGGTTTTGGGGAGAAGAAGGGAATTGAGAGAGAATTGTAGGTGGTTTTGCATGGAAAATGAGCTAAAAGTGGGAGGCAATCAAAGAGTCACCTAGTTTTAGAGGTGAGCTATAAGAGGGACCTCATATGGCCAGCCCTAAGCCGAAGCCCACACACTTTAATTTAATTTTTTTTATACACAAAGCCCATTAAAATGTTAGATAAAAATAAAATGTTAAAAAATGTGATAAAAGAATGAGTATTAGGTTTTATTTCCTAATTTTGTAAAATTTAATTGGACATTCAACTTGGCCTTTTCTATTTTTAATTCGGACTTTAAAATATCAATTTATTATGTTTGGGGAATTTTTAATGTCCTTGACATTACATAAGTTAACTTTATCCATTACCTGCTAAAACATTACATAAGTTAACTTTATCCGTTACCTGCTAAACCAGACGAGTTCTAATCAACATTGCTAGACCGTAATAAAATATATTTCTAAATATAGATTTCCTATAAAGATGCTAACCTGATGCTCCAAAACTTATGGATGTCACAGTCTCCCCTCGTGAGAAGAATTTCGACCCGAAATTCAATGATTGTCATTCCTGACCTGATTCTTCACAAATAGGTGAGGGTACTTATGCTTCATGTAATCTTCTCGTTCCCACGCATATTCAGGTCCATGCCTCGAGTTCCAACAAACTTTTAAGATCGGGATCTTACTACGCCTTAGTCGTTTGGCATCTTGATCAAGAATTTCAATTGGTTCTTCCATGAAGTGTAACTGTTCGTTGATCCGAATGTCTTTTAGGGGTAAAACCAATGATTCCTCAGTTAGGCATTTCCTGAGGTTTGACACATGAAATGTATCATGGATAGCACTTAGCTCTTGCTGTAGTTTTAGTTTATATGCTACTGGACCAATCCTTTCAACTATTTCGAATGGACCAATGTATCTCGGACCCAACTTACCTCTTTTTTTTAAGCATACTAGTCCTTTCCAAGGAGACACCTTTAGAAGCATGTTAGCTTTATTCTGAAGCTAATGATAACCYTGAAAAAGTTTTATTAAGCAATCGGGGCCTAGAAGATGAACTGAAGAAGTTTCTGCGCCAAAACGTCTAAAGTCTAGAAGACCAGCCTCTATGCTAAAGAGTCACGAAGACCAGAGCTTCTTTCAGAGACTACAGAGCTTCTATGGAAACCAGAGCCTCTGCAAGGCTCTGTAAGGACCAGAGTTCTTGGACTCCAAGTCCCTTGGACCAGAGCCCCTCTGTGAAGACCAGAGCTTTTGTGAGTGCTCACAGAGCCTCTAGTGATGGTAACAGAGCCTCTGTTGTTTTTGACAGAAGACTCTCTGGCTGTGCCGTCCTCTGTTATCTTTTAGATGACTATCTTCAGATTCCTTATTCTGGATAAGGCTATTCCTGTTATGGATAGCGTCAATCTTATCCAGGTTTCGTGGGTTACTGCCTATAAATAGAGTGTTTCAGATAGAGAAWWATGTACACAAGAGCATCTAGAGAATTCTCTTTGTAATAAAAAGATTCAAAATCATATGAGAGTCGATTAGGGTTTCTTGAGAGTTTGTAATTTCTATTTCAATAAAAGAAAAGCAGCCGCTGTTTCTCTGTTTAATCTTCTTGTTTACTTTCTCTTACAAACTTCTAGTGTAAATCGTTCTACTGTCAGATCTGGGATAATAACAAGTGGTATCAGAGCGAAATCGATTTCTTAATCGATACGATCTTTCTGAAGTAGTTCGATTTTCTTGAAACAAACTGTGTCTTGAACGCCTGCTGTTCGACGACTGTTTGGACCGGAAATCTCATCGATTCTTCCCTCTTTCTTTACGTTTAATCTAAATCTTTTTAAAGGATTTTGTGTATTTTTGGATGAAATCGAACCTTTGTTTATTCTCTTAGGTGTATTGAGTTTCTTGGAGTCAGTCGATTTTTTGAACCTTGTTAGAGTCAGATCTTCGCTTAAGGCGTTTAGCAAGTGTTCTTGATACTAAGCCGAAGGCATTTGGTGTTTTATTTGCCAACAGTAACACGAATTTCTTGAGTTTTGTTTCATCTTCTTTTTCTTAAGGTTTCTGAATCTGTATCAGCTTACTGTTTCTCACGTATGTAAACACCCAATCCTTTCATGTCTATGGCAGTTTTCATACATGATTCGCCCTTAAAATCTTCAACAGCTTTTCTGTCAATTTTATTGACCTGCTGTGTCTTGAAGGTTATGTGCTTAAATGTGAAAATCTTCTCTCCAGATCTAATTTCTAATAGTGTTTGTCTTTGTTTGAGTTYTAAAACTTCATTTCTTCTCAACTTGCKGTTCTTTGATAAGATTCATTGTCATAAGACTAACTGCACTGTTCTGTCATGTAATCCACACAGTTATCTGTCYCTTTAGGGATGAATTTGCTACTTCTGTGTGGAGTAGCTATTCTGTTTTTCATAGTCTSCRTTGGATTGTGAGCAGGTTAAAGCTGCATTATGTGCAATTAGTGGTGCTGCAATGTCACTATGAGTCTGAAATAAGCCAAGGGTTGAAAATAAAGAACACAAAGCTACAATCAGAGGGGAGTTTGAAGTTGCAATCCCGAGCTGTCAATATAAGAGCAAGTGGGTGTGCCGTCATCTCCCTTCGTCTAAACACACTAAAAGCTTCTACCAAGGAAGTAAAGGAGAAAAGATCAGAAGACTTCATGAAGATGCTTGCTTCATAAAATTTTGAGGGGAGATTGTTAGCTTTATTCTGAAGCTAATGATAATCTTGAAAAAGTTTTATTAAGCAATCGGGGCCTAGAAGATGAACTGAAGAAGTTTCTGCGCCAAAACGTCTAAAGTCTAGAAGACCAGCCTCTGTGCTAAAGAGTCACGAAGACCACAGCTTCTTTCAGAGACTACAGAGCTTCTGTGGAAACCAGAGCCTCTGCAAGGCTCTGTAAGGACCAGAGTTCTTGGACTCCAAGTCCCTTGGACCAGAGCCCCTCTGTGAAGACCAGAGCTTCTGTGTGTGCTCACAGAGCCTCTGTTGATGCTAACAGAGCCTCTGTTGTTTTTGACAAGAGACTCCCTGGCTGTGCCGTCCTCAGTTATCTTTTAGATGACTATCTTCAGATTCCTTATTCTGGATAAGGCTATTCCTGTTCTGGATAACGCCAAACTTATCCAGGTTTCGTGGGTTACTGCCTATAAATAGAGTGTTTCAGATAGAGAATTATGTACACAAGAGCATCTAGAGAATTGTCTTTGTAATAGAAAGATTCAAAATCATATGAGAGTCGATTAGGGTTTCTTGAGAGTTTGTAATTTCTATTCAATAAAAGAAAAGCAGCCGATGTTTCTCTATTTAATCTTCTTGTTTACTTTCTCTTATAAACTTCTAGTGTAAATCGTTCTACTGTCAGATCTGGGATAAAAACAATTGTTAGGATCGTTTAACTCAGATTCTTGGTAAAGATTACTTACTTGGATGATCTGTTTAAMAGTGAGAATGCARCGGAAATAATAATAATCAACCAAAGTAAAGATCAATAAACAACACAGGGAAGACGATTGAAGAACACAAGAGAAGGCTTCAAAGGATTTTCAATTGATGAAAATATTGACAATTACAATACTGGAAGCACACTGAAATACAAGGGCCTACGCTGCTATTTATACAAGCAARYAACCGTTTTCTGACATGACCTAAAGCAAATTAATCTAAGCCGTTCGATCAAAAACAGGTTACAGACAAGAACACGTGATAAGCACGAGCAGCTAGTAAACCAAAGTAAAACAGCTAAAGAAGATCTATATAGAAGACATGCTGCAGAACCTCTGTGAGACACGACAGAGGTTCTGTCGTCTTTGACTTGTAGCAATGTCTTTGCAGAGGACCAGTTTACAGAACCTCTGTGAGACACGACAGAGGTTCTGTCACTTGAGACTTGTACGCTTGAGCACCTTCTGCTGTTGGTCCTCTGTGGTCTTCTGTGACAGATCATCTTCTGTCAA
>NW_020200853.1:103254-104548 GCF_001531365.2 Cynara cardunculus var. scolymus
TCAAGTATTTCAGAGACCCGTCCCCCTTGTGTAGACTCTGGCATCTTCTGTTCTTCTTCCTCTTCCTCCAGAATCGGCCTCTGGGTTGATCCCTCTGCAAGAATGGGCTTAACGGTTCCTTGCAGAGCATCGAACGTACCCGTGGACGTTGTTTGTTGGACTTGTGGGACTTGGACTGTTGGGAACGTAGAAGATGTGGCCTCACCTTCTCTGTAATGCATGGGTACCTTGTGCTTCTTTGCCAGAGCCTCTTCAAAGGACAACTTTAAAACTTTTATGGTCTCGGGGTCTTCACCAGCATGCTTTTCTTCATCAAATGGCTCTGGAGTCTCTGTACTTGATGAAGACCCTTTCTTTGAGGACTCTGCAGCTATGGCCTTGCCTTTGCCTATAGGCTCTGCAGCCTTTTTTTTTTCTCTGTCGGCAGTTGTAGGTTCCCCAATCTTTATACCTTTGGCAGGTGTTCTGGCTGTCTTCTTTTTGAGCTTTGGGGCTGGGGTCTTCTTTTCATCTCCTGCTTCTTCTCCCCCTCATGACGATCTTCATCATCGGCATGATCGTCATGGTTTGGTTTGGCAGAAGCCTTGCATGTTGTAAGGGGAGCCCTCCTCAAATGGCGTAGGATTCAAGTGGCTGCCTTGTACATCTTTTCAATTACCTTCTCCGCACCTGCAGAGGCATTCATCAAGTCAAGCTCTGTAGCCCACTTGAGTTTGGAGACGGTGGATATAACTTCTACACAAAGGAGCTCACCTTCCTTGGCAAGCTTGGTCAAGCCTTCTGCGATTTTTTCGTTAGAAGAGAGAATCTCCATCTTCAAAAATGAGAGTTGGCTGATCATAGAGTCCGCTAGCTCATCTACCATGGTGTCCAGTTCTCTGCGAGTGGCCAAGTGGTCGATGTTGGCAGTTGAGGACTTGGACTGGATGACATAGGTGACCGCAGATGAAAACATTTCCTTGATCTCGTCACGGAAAGAGGAATAGTCTGTGTAGCCCGCTGTGACGAAGTCGCCTGCAAACTTTTCCGCCATTTCTGAAAGTTCTTTTTTTAAAGTCTGGATAGAGGAGGGGTTTAGGGACATTGCTTGGAAGGCCTCTGTTAGGTCGTCCTTCTTGATGGCCGACCTCTGAAGGGTCGCTAATGAATGCTTTAACTCTGTGGTGGTGGCGGAAAGCTCCTTCAGAGCCTCTGTAATATGTGAAAGATCCTGTGGCTTTTGCTGGGAGATGAACAAGCTTTTCAACTCGTCCATCTTTGAGAACAATTCTGTGGCAAAGGCGTTAAGCTCCCC
>NW_020200853.1:106608-107902 GCF_001531365.2 Cynara cardunculus var. scolymus
AGGTTTGTTTGAGAATAAAGTGAGCGTAAGGTTTAAAATGGGGGGAAAGAGGGTATTTATAGGTAGGGGATTTCAAAAAATTGAACCGTCAAAGGTAATGAGTGATTTTGGGTGAAACGGTTCATAAAGTTATGACACGCCGTATTGGGAAGACGCACGATTGATGACGTGTGCTCCCATTTTCTGACACGCACGTGTGAGTTCTTACCCTCACCCGCAGAACCACGCGCACCATATCAATWGACAAGAACTATTGAGAGTTCTGTTAGAGGCCTAAGGGTTACAGAGCCTCTGTGATATGTGTCGGGCCTTCTTTCAAGTGTTACACCTTTATACCTAAACGGTTTTATAAAATCAACAGAGAGATGAGTATTTGCTCAGTTCAACTCACAGAGCCTCTTTAGAAGCACCAGAGGTTCTAATGAGATGACCTCTGAGGAGAACATACTTTAAACATTTTTGCACCTTCTGTGGTTTTAAGTTTTAGAAAAACTCCCCCTCTGAGCCAGCTTCCTTGGTTCCCCCTCGAATAAAAAGTCATTTTAAAATCCTTAAGAAGAAGTGCCACAGAAGATCCGTTCAAAGAGCCTCTGTAAGCGGTCACAGAGGTTATGTGAAAAGTCTTCTGTGAGCTAAAACAATTTATTCTTCTAGAGGTTTTATCTTTTGAAAAAATAACTCCCCCTTAACCATGCAAGCCTCTGCGTAATTAAACCTGTTGACTAAAGAATCAAGCGAAAGATTATTCAAGAAAAAATAAATTATTTAAAGAATGAAATTTAAATGAGAAAACTATATACAAAAGTGAATAAAGAATTAAGACTACCAACACTTAAGACTCTGGACAACACATTCCTATTTTCTCCCAAAGGAAGTTAAACCGTTTTTCATCTAGGGCCTTTGTAAAAAGGTCAGCTAATTGAAACTTAGACTTGACAAAATACAACTCGACGTTACCTTCCTCAACTTGATGTTTAAGAAACTGGTACCTTATGTCGATGTGTTTTGTCTTGGAGTGTTGAACAGGATTAGCTGAAATTGCTATTGCACTCTTTGAATCGCAGCGTATGGGGATCTTCTTGACAGAGTAGCCATAGTCACGAWGTTGGGTCTGCATCCACAGAGCTTGTGAACAACAACTCGCAGCAGCCACATATTCGGCTTCTGCGGTGGAACTTGAAACACAATTCTGTTTCTTCGACGACCAACTCTCCAATTTTCCTCCTAGGAATTGGCAGCTCCCAGAGGTGCTCTTTCTGTCAATCTGGCATCCTCCATAATCTGAATCCGTGTA
>NW_020200854.1:0-11963 GCF_001531365.2 Cynara cardunculus var. scolymus
AGCGATCACTGAACATGCTCAGTGTATTGATCGCTGGAACTGAAAATACAGAAACTAAAATACATCGAAAGGAAAAAGGGATTATCATCAAATCACTGAGAGAGAGGATCAATAGTACTTTTCATGGCGAGCACTCCAAGGAGTTATCCCCACACGTTGTGCTCTAAAAAAATGTTTACAAATTTCTTATCTTTGCCCTATTTGCGATCGTAACACCGAAAATATTTGGCACGCTTTCGTTGGTTGTCCTACTATGAGCGCGGTCTTGTGTGAAGTGGCTTTTTGTGACACCGTGGAATTGTTAATAGATATTACTGATTCCTTCCCCGACTTGGTTTTCAAGTTCCTTGAGGAAAACCCACGGCCTGACGAGACCAGTTTCTTACGATCCTATGGAGTGTGTGGCATCGCAATAACGTTATCTTATGAAATGATGGTCCTTGTGACTCGGCCTCGGTTGTTAGGCGCAACAACAACATCCTCTTGGATTAGCATGTCACTAGTGGGCTCAGACTCACGGACCAAATGCCTATTATCCTCTTGCATCTTTTAATGGCACCCTCCAAGAAGAGATTTTTTTTTTAATTGTAATATTGATGTTGTCACTTTTGAGAACTCCAACTCTGCGGGGTTCGATGCTATTCTAAGGGACATCAGGGGTATCTTCATCTCTGCCAAAGCAACCCCAAATACTTCCCTTCCTCCGGTAAATGCGAGGCATATGCTCTTACGCAATCTTATGGGTCCAAGAATGGAGATGATCTAATGTTATTTTCGAAACTGATGTCAAGATTATTGCGGATGCTATCTACGATAAGAGACACGACATTTCAGAATTTGGGGATATCATTCTTAACATACGACGGCTTCTTGGCACTCATGGAAAATATTCAGTCCATGTGATTAGGAGACAAGCCAACAGAGCGACTCAATTGCGAGGCACTCTCGTTATTTATCTTGTCTTAAAGTTTTTGATCTAACTCTGTCTTTTCTTTTACATTGTATTAACGACTTTTGTCACGATCACAATTTTAATGATATGATTGATTCTCGATTGGGTGATAGCAATACCGAAGCTTGATCGGGTCTCAATCGTTCTTTAAAAAAAAAATCAAAACCGTCCAAAAAGTCTAAGAGAGGCAACACCATGCATCTTTATGAATTGTTTTCAAATATTACATAGGCAAACTCCACAAGCTTAGTTGTGATTTAGGTTATAAAGACAACTCCTATACATGAAGGTCTCATAATGCCACGTTGAGAATGTTCAATCTTTTGGTTTGGTTTGGTTTGGTGATCCCTGGACCATATGTCTCAATCGCAATCTTAAACAAATACCAACTTTTGTTAATCCAAAAACAGGAAAATCAAAATTATTGATGTTTATCGTGATTAGTACCTATAGAAACATAATATCTACATTTCTTTAGATTTGGTAAGTTATGTCCGAAGAAATGTATTTTTCCGTTTAAGGCCTCTTATAATATAATATAAGTTCGTAATTCATAAATAAATGTCGGGCTCTTTCTTTCATAGCTAACCTATTTATGATATTTTTATAATATTATTAAATTCAAAAATATTCATTTAAATATTTATTTTGAAGGTATTGTGAGAAGATTATGATGGTATAACATGTAATTGAAAAAAGAAATGAATTTCTTTAATGTATTTTACTTAATCTATGATAATGTATTTTATACATAATAAAGGTGTAAATGAAAAATGAAAACACAAGGGATATAAAACTAATTAATTCGTACATATTCATTATATTTAAAAGTATGATTAAATCTAAAAATATTCAATATTGAACTCATTTTAAAAGTATCGACGAGACAATTATAATGATATAAATTTAGAAATAAATAAACATATTTTTAATGCATTTTAGTTCATATACGATTATTATGTTAATATAAATACAAAATTAAAAAAAAATAAGAAATATAAAATAAATTAAATAACTAATTATAATGATCTAAAATATAATTTAAAAATTGAAAAATGATTTAATTTTTATATATGAAAAACAGAGGACTTCGTGAAATTTAAATTTTGTATATTGAACTTGTAAAATAATACTTCTTAAAATTTCTCTTCACATAGATAATACAAATATAGACTTTGAGGCACTAAAAAGTCTAAGGAGCCGTTTATCAAACACTTATCCGATAAGCATTTAACGATAAAATTCAATACTATCATTTACTTATTAGGTAAGATTTTAGTCAACAAAAGCGGCTTTCTATGCAACAATTTAGCCGGTAAGAGCTGAACGTGGTAAGAGTCATTGTCCTTACTTACCGGGTAAAACTCTCGGTCTTTGTCTCGCTCTTACCGGGTAAGATTCTTAGTCATTGCCATATTCATCCGGTAAGGTAATATAACTTGGTAAGCGCTTACCCGAATAAGCATTTAGTAAACGGCCTCTAACACAAGAAGTTTTGAAATGATCGGCCAAAATAGCCATTTTTTATCAGATATCATTACGGCTGTAAGTTTCACTTCTGCACTTAACCAAATTTTTTATTTATTTATCAGATTTGACCTAGGTCCACAATTACGATGGTCAGGTCCGCAATTACGACGACGACCAGGTCTGTAATTGCGATGATCAGGTCTACAATTTGATCTTTTTTGCCTTTTAGCTAGATCCGTAAGTGGCGGATATGAAACTTACGAAAATAGTAATATTTGGATGAATCGATAACAGGAATGACTCGAAGACCGAATTATATTCAAGAAACAACTACTTTATCTAATTTTAGGACCCTTTTTATGATTGGAGTAGGATCTTTTGACACCCTAGTAGGGTTATGCATTGAAAGTACAGGAGAGTAAACTGAAACTTGTATACCTACACCGTCTGTGTGGATCACGTTACAAATTGTGTACGAATCAATCTAATCCAGAAAGAATCTAACGGATTATAACCCACCAAAATTTCAATGGAATCAGTAATCACGTATCCTTGCTTGCATCCGCTTTCTGCTTTTACCAAACCCAAGCTTGGAAGGCTCACGTTTTCTGCAAAAGGTACGGTTTTCCTCCTTACTTGATAACCCTACTTACGTATGTTCTTTGAGATCCAGATCTCTGATTTTGATATATTTGGTCTTTTATGTACACAAATCCTTGTCTAATTTGATTCGGAGAATGATATTGGGATAATTTATTTGGTTGGTTGGAACTTGGAAGTAGTTGATATAAACTGAAGTGAGAAGTTACTCTAGCTCCCTGTCGAATATAGCTGTTTTTGAAAGTTTAAATTGGAGATGGTTGATTGTAACTTCATAGTTTGGTTAGAATTTTCACATCTGTGTTTCCAATACCCTGAAAAAGTTAAAAGGGATTTGTGGTTTTGATTGTTAAATAAATTTCATGGAATGTGCCCCTTTTTTTAATCGATTCGAATCATTTCCTCCTGAAATGTGGTGATTAAGGGTGTTTTTGTTAAATTTATTTTATTTTAGCAAAATGGAGGATTTCAAATTGATTTAGGGTTTACTTGATTGGACAAAGTTGTTTGGCTTTGAGATGAATGATGGAGAAAGTAAGATGATTATGATGAACAAGAAGATGAAGATGTTTTTTGGGTTAGATTTGTGGATTTTTGACTCCTTTTTGTGCTTTTGTTATTATTCTTGAAGATGAAGAAAAGGGTATTGTTGTCTTTTGATAATGTAATTGTTTGCTAAGAAAATTAAAGAATCAAGGGCATGTTTGCCCCTTCACTGCAATTTTTAGCCAGAAGTTGTATGGGCAAATAAATGTTAGGAGTCTTTAGGTCTTTTACTAAGAATGGTTTCGCCTAATGATTCGTTATCCCATTAAATATAATACATGATTTTATTTGGGTTGGCTTGCCATGACTAGGACCGACAATGGGTCATATTGGGTCATTTGTACTTGAATCTATCAAAAGAACTCCTTTAGGACACACCAATCCACACTAACCAAGAAAGTTGGATTAGAGGCACTGAAAGAATTCAAGGATGCTATTGACACTTGTACATGTGGTTCGAAGAGTGTTCAGAATATTGAGAAAATAAATTAGTTAAAATAGAAGCCAATAAAATGGATTTACTGAGTCAATTTGGTTTTGTTTTAAAAGTCAAGAAAGTTGTATGAGTAACTAGAGTTGAAGCATATGGTGAGTTGTACAAGAAATTAGAAACAAAAGAAAAGGGGGGGGGGGGGGATTTTACAAGTTTGAATAAGATAAAGGAAATTATGTCTAATGGCCTAAGTTGCATTATATGCGAGGATGAGAACCAAGACGTTTGATCAAAATTCATTAGATCATAGAACGACAAAGGGGTTATTGTGCTAAGTTGTTGAATGATATTTATGAGGATTGTAACAATAGGATAAGAGTGAGATGTACCAAATAGCAACAAGCATTAGATATCTATTTGTGATTATAAAGTCTCATTGAACTAAAAAGCAAGTTTTAGACAATGATTATATAAGGACTATTCACGAGACCCTACCTCTGTATGGGATTTATTGGGTTTATTTGGTTTGGTTTGTTTTGCATGGCCTATTATGATTGATGGGAGTTGGGACATAACTTATTTGGATAACCGTGAGTGTCTAGGCCAGCTTGTTCACACCTTGATTAATTCCACGGGGACTTGAAGCTAACACTCAGGCAACCCTCGCCTTAAAAGGACTCTTACGGATGACAACCAGGGAGCAAGGGAACAAATCAAGGTTTAAAGGGTGCGCTACCCCAAGGATTAACAAAACATAACGTTGGTGCAACTAGAAAGTACAAAACGCATATAGCTAAAGCTTCATAGGATGTGTGGCACACATTGAGGGATTGGATTTGGAACAATGACATGTGAGAAGATGAGGATAACACGAGTTGAGAAGCGACTAAAAACTAAGGGGATGTTTACTAAACACTTACTGCCTCATACTGGTAACTTAACAGTAACACACGTATTAACTAAACACTTCTTGCTTCTTAACGGGTAAGAAACGTTTACCTAGTGAGCCGGTGTCTTTACCAAACCAAGAATCTTACCTGGTAAGTGATGGTGGCGACTCTTACCGGGTTAGCACTTAGCGGGTAAGAGTCGATTATACTATGCTATTTTGATGACGGAGAGTCTTGCCCAGTAAGGTAAGTGATGGTGGTGATTTTAAGGTGGTGTTTGTTTTTGGGTAAGTGCTTACCCAGTTTGTTATGGTAAACGGCCCCTTACAAATGTCGTATAATACGAAAGTGTTGTGGTAGGTTTGTGAGAAGAAGAAAGTCCAGCAATATATGTGAATGTGGTTATATGTGCAAGATGTAGCTGCTAGCGTTAAAGGAGTTGATTGTAAGGCATAGTTGCATACACTGTTCTAAAAGGCTCGTCGCAACGACCGCTGTGGCACGCCATAGCTTAAGGCTCGTCTCTGACACCGTGTTAATCTTGTGGCATGCCATAGTTTGATGCTCGTTTTTTATAAGGTGTTATTTGATCTTGTTTTTTTTAATTCTACTTTTACCTTATTAATGTTTTATTCTTAGATTTAGTATATAACCCACCTATATATGGTTTTATATTAGAGTAATATTTGAAACATATATGTATATATGTGTGTATATATGATATACAAATGCCATAAGTTACGACTTGAAAAACGTTGTGGCCTCGCTGGCTTGACCTCGCCGCCATTCCTCATACCATTTCGAACCTTGGTTGCACATTGTTCTCGAGAAATTCAAAACTGTCTCATTTTTAAGCTGAAAAATCCGCCATTTGACACAGAAATTCAAATGATATCATTCAGCATACAAACTTATCACTGAGAAAACAATCTTTTGATGCAGCTTGTTAAATTTGGCAGAAATTGCAGATGGATCTTTCTTGTTTACACACCACAGCAGCCTCCAACTTTCTATATCGAACATTAGAGCTGATGGCAACAGAAGAGCGAGACCTGCCCAAAGAAATTCGGAGAGTGGAAGATCAATAAATGGGGACGATAACAAGACACCTCAATCATCAGAAGGTACAATGCATAATAAAGACGAGATACTTGCTCTTTTTAGAAGAATACAGTCTTCAATATCAGGAGAAACTGCTTCCAAAGGGAGAACCAACAACCCATCTGCTGAATCAGTTTTAGAAGTTCTTCGTCAATCGCGGAAGCCCATTAAAGGTAACGCAATTTACCATAACAAACCGTTGTTTCGAGTAAATATTTTGCACAAACTCATAAATCGCAACATGTCCATAGAAGATGGTCGTTTTTGTGATCCAAACCCCTTGCTTTCTGTTAGGGCATCTCCAACCCAATACCAAATCCTATATTTTACACCAATTCACTCCAACTCAGTACCAATTATTACACCATCTTTTTGTTGGTGAATAGCGACAACAAATTTGGTGTTCAGAATTATTTAAAAGGTTAAATATTTTTTAATAACTCAAAACACAATAACATATTTTTTAAAATTGCTTCAACAAAAGTACATATTTAAAAGAAAACACACCATTGACATACAAAATTACAATAGGAGGAAAGGGGCCGGTTCAAATAAGAAGGCTTGATATTGTGAGAAGGTAAGAAGGGAAGGTTCATATGTGAATCATTGAAATGTCCATTTAAAGATGCATATGTTATAGATTTTTTCAGTAGTTTCCACATATTCACATATGAATCTTCTTTTTAACATTCGCTTCTTACTTTTTTACGATATTTAGCCTTCTTATTTGAACCTCCCACCACGAGGAAATAAAAAGATACATACCCGGAAAAGAAATTCAAATAACACATAGTAGTAAACATCTGATAAATATAAGGTTACTATTAAAACGGTGTTAATGGGTTGGAGATGAATTACTGTTTACACCATCTTGATGCAAGAAATGGTGCAAACGGTTGGAGATGGTCTTAGAGACGACAATAGTCTTACCTGTTGTTTCAAAGTGGTATTTTGAGTGAATCTCTCCTTCAGGGAAGACTTCAAACAGAGAAGGGAGCATAGCGTTGGGTGAACCGAAAAAAGAACCAAAGAAAGACGAGAAGATAGATTTTGCATCAGCGGAGGCCGAGGTGAAAACAAGTCGGTTGCCCTCAAACTTTGTAAAGAGGTCACCGATCCCATCTACGCTCGTTGAAAAAGTACAAGATGAGGTAAAGAGTGCCACAAATGGAGAGGAGTTGCAGACGATGAAACTTGTTGCGCTCAAAGAATTAGCAAGATCTAGAGGAATCAAAGGCTACTCGAAGCTGAAGAAAGGCGAGCTCATCGAGTTGCTAAAGTTGACGTGAAGGTTATTTCGCTTTATTCTTTTTGTTTTAATTTTCTTGTTCTATTTTGCTGGCTTAGTTTTTTGATAGGCACTTGTGTTGTTCAATTCTTAGCATTCAGATACCTTCTTTCCAAAATGAAAGATACGGTTCGACTTTTGCAAGCGGTATTTTTTGCGTTTCAACTTCAAGCGGTATTTTTTGCGTATCAACTTGTAACTTTTAGCGTTTATTTTGTTTGAACGATATAAAATTTCACATGTTCTCGAACTCCATGTCCCCGTCCTACCATTCGTTGATAGATAATTACTTTATTTAATATACATTTATTTAAACGAGTCTTTTTATGGAGTTTGGAGGCATGTGATTTGTATTCTGTTTTTTAAATACGGACGTTGTAATGTATAATCGACTTCAAAGGCTCACCCGATAATTACTTATGATCTCTAACACCATCTACTCATAAAAATTTCACATGTTGGTTTATCCATCACCCCAAAAAATGCCTAGTTAGGTGGTTGTCATCGAACCACCTAACTGTTGTTGTCCCTAGGGTCAATAGAGGCCGACTCTAGGGCCGTAAACGAACCAAATGTTTAGTAAATCGTTTGCGAACCGTTTGACGGGAAATTCGTTTATGTTCGTTTATTTGATAAATGAACGAACATGAACATATTTTTGTATTCGTTTAGTTAAATAAATGAGTATGAACAATGGCCCCGCTCGTTTGTTCATGGTTTGTTAACTTTTTTATTTATGCTCGTTAACATATGTTTATATGTATAAATATATTTATATATTATGAATTAATATGTAAAGTTATTGATTAAATTAAATTTATATAATTCTTTTTTATCCCTTCTAAGTTTACCTGGTTTTTCATCTTGTTATGTTATTTTTTAGGAACAAAAAGATGAGTAATGATGGTTGTTTTTTGTTGATTTATGTTTGTTCGTTGTGTTCATTTATGTTCTTTGGTTTATGTTTCTTTAACATCTTAACAAACAAACATAAACGTACACGAACAAGCACATTTTCACATTTTCTTAATAAACGAACATAAACACAATTTTTTTTGTTCATTTAGCATTTTTGTTTATTTGTATGTCCGATTAAGTTAAACGAACATGGACAAATCTTAAATTGTGTTTGTTCAATTCATCTACAGCCCTAACTGACTCACAATACAGTGGAGTTTGGTTTGTGGGTTTAGTCCAGGTCAAATTAGGTCTTGTGAGAAATCACAATAAAGAACGAGATTTCGTCCTACGTTTGGAAGGAAAGTTTTGGAAAGAAAATCAACATTTTTTAACCATTTCCCTCCTTAAAAAGACCTCAACAATACAATATTTTTTCTTTCCCCCTATTTTTCTTCCCTTTTCCCTTCATTTCTGGCGTAAAAAGAAAAACTCGACAAAACACAGCCTAAAATCCAATCCAGAAGGTGTTTACCTTGAAGTCTAACCTTCAGAAGGCTTTGCCTTCTGGACCAAGTTATGTGAACTAGTTGCGTAGGTGATTTATTTTCTGAATCCAAGTTTATTGAAGGATTACATTTTCAAATTTAGTAATTTCAAATAGCATATAGCTTTTTAAACCCGGTTCAAACTAAGCATTTTTCATAAAGCACATGGATTTCTAAACATTTATTCTGAATACCACTTACTACATATTGTTTAGGTTTCGGGTTGATCTTGACCTCGCCCGACCACTGCCAAGAGCGTTGTCCCTAGGACCTCGCCATATGGCGACATCCAGCGATCCCGAGCTCTAGCTAGCCTATACAAATATGTGTTCTGCACCTCCTAACCTATATTACAGCGTAACTACCAACAATTTCAATATCTAAAGTCAAAGGTTCTAGATCCACCTTTGACTGTTCACTACACAAGCCACGACTTTGAATCAGCTGCACAACATTATGAACCTAATTAAAATCATCAACAGTTGCAGCAGACCAGGAATATTATTGCTATGTTTTTGCCTTTGAGAACAATAGCATAATCACCAAAGGGCAATTAGCATCACGAGACTCGGTTACTAGTAGAGCTCAGGCTCTTAGGAGGTCAAGCTTTCGAGTATTCCTCAGTAAAGATGAGGAATGTGTGTGATCGTTTGTTGTATATAAATATTATATACTTAAAAAATAGCATAGTCAATGTGACAAGAACACGATGAATTTAGCGTAGTTGTACTTAATAACTTGCATTCGCTTCTTTTCTCAAACATGTATTGATCATCTCTTACAAACCTCGCTCTCAAAACCTTTCACCTCCTTGTTTTTCACAACTGTAAAGTCATCTTCAACCAAATCGAGTTAACTGCTCGTTTGTCTTCGTTGAAGTTTGTCTATATAAACAATGTCTTTCAATTGTACTTCATATAATGTTTGACTTAGCTACTTTTTCAAAATGATTTTTAAATTATTTTACCTCTTATCCATTTTATCAGCTAGTTTTTATCAAATATAACTAGTTTTTCAGCAAACAGCAAGTTACTTGATTAAAAAAGCAATGTGGACTTATTACACACTACTTTATCAAACAAAAAAGTTAGTAACTTTTGTTAACATAAAGGAGTCGCACATTCTAAAACGGGTATCATAGTATTAGTCACCAAATGGAACACATAAATCAAAAAGTGAACCTTGCCGATTTCTAACTGTACTGGAATCTTTTTTTGGTTTTAACAATCCAGACTCTTGAGGTTGATATAAATTAGAGTAAATTTCACTTTTGGTCCCAAATGTTTATCACTTTTAATGGTTTTCATCCCTCAACTTCATTTTCTCAGATTTGTCCTTGACGTTTGTCCATCCCCAACATATTTCGTCCCTCCTTCTGACGACTGTTAACTATTTTCGTTAAATTCAGTTTAGTAAGGGGTATTTTAGTCATTTTACTACTTTTTTATTAATGTTATATTAAAATTTTGTCTTTTATAAACCACATGGACCAAGAATGTAAATTTTTCTTTACACCACCAAAAGCACCACCATCATCTTCATCAATGTAATGAAACCCTAAACTCAAAACTCAAAAATCATAAGATGATGATGGTGTAACGAATAAATTATATTCTAGGTCCCTGTAGTTTATAAAAGGCAAATTTTTAATAAGAAATTTATTTGAAAATAGTAAAATGACTAAAATACCCCTCATTATATGGGATTTAACGGAAAAAGTTAACGGCTGTTAGGAGGAGGGACGAAATCTGTAGGGAACTGACATACGTCAGGTACAAATCCGAGAAAACGAAGTTGAGAGATGAAAACCGTTAAAATGAAAAATGTTAAGGGGCAAAAACAAACTTTACTCTATAAGTTATTAAGAAAGAAATGTTTATGCTCTATACGTTATAAAAATATTTTTTCCCTTAAGCAATGTATATTATTACGTTTCTACGACAAATTTTAAATTGAAAATAGATTATTTACATTACTTTATAAAGTAAATCTATAATAGGCTTAATTACAATAGAGCATGCTTCATGTACAATTTAATAATGCTCCACAATCCGTTATATTCTCAAGACGCTCTCATTAGACTCATTTTACCTCAAAATGACGATTCAAGGGTTGTTTATTAATTGTTGACCAGGCTGACTCGGTCAGCATTCAGTGTGTTTACCAAATCACAGGTCTAACCAAGATTTGACCGTGATCTTACCCAACCAACGTCAAATTTATGTCTATGCGAGTAAGATTTTTGCTTTCCATATTTGGCCTATCTAAAAGATAAATAAATAGACTTACCTAAAAGTTACAAAAAATAATATAAAAAAAAACATATATTTTTTAATTATATTGATTGTCAAAGATAAAAAGTAGAAAATTGTAAATAAAATGATCGTTGTAAGTATATATTCAATAATAACTTATGGTTAGAAAAAAAAATGAGAAGTTGGTTTATTAAATGAGAAGTTTTGATTTAAAAATGAATGATAAATAGCAATGTACGTGTTTTGATGTGAAGGTTTGTAGTTTTTTTTAATTCACAATATTTTGTTGTGAAGTTTCAAGTGGTATTTTGTGGTCTCACAGGTGTCATAAAAACAAGCTGGTCTCATGTGAACCTAACTCTTTCTCTCTCTCTCTCTCTCTCTCTCTCTCTCTATATATATATATATATATATATATATATATATATATGTGTGTGGGGGGTTGGGTTTACGTGAGACCACCCTATTTTCATGAGACTCATGAGACTATTTTTTTACAGTTGAAACTTCATAGCAAAACACTATGAAGTTAAAGAAAAAACGAACCTTCACAGCAAAAATATTGTGAAGGTTACCTTCATAGCATTTTGCTGTGGAGTTTCAAGTATAAAAAAAGTGGTCTCACGGGTCTCACGAAAACAGGCTGGTCTCACGTGATCTCAAGTCTATGTGTGTGTGTATGTATTTATGTATAGACTAGGGATCATGTGAGATCAGGTTGTTTTTGTGAGACAATGAGACCAATTTTTTACATTTGAAACTTCACAGCAAAACACATTTGAAGATAACCCTTAACAATGTTTTTCGCTGTGAAGGCTCAAATTTTTGACCTTCACAATGTTTTATTTGTGAAGTTTCATGTGTAAAGATGTAGTCTCACAAGACTCACGAAATATGTTGATCTCATGTGAGCCCTACCTTATATATATATATATATATATATATATATATATATATATATATATATATATATATCTATATAG
>NW_020200854.1:12680-27733 GCF_001531365.2 Cynara cardunculus var. scolymus
CTCTATATATATATATATATATATATATATATATATATATATATATATATATATATATATATATTGATGATATATTTATTATACATATATATATATATATTGATTGATTTCTTTTATACATATTGCAAAAAATGCAAGATGAGTAAAAACAGAAGTAAACTAAAAGAATATTTTTACTCGTCGCACAACACGCAGTATTGCTGCGTGCTATCTAACGGGTCATAAAAGATAGTTTTTTTATGAGTTAAAACAAGAACGGTTAGTTTGATCTACCAACATTTCCATATTTAAAGTATGCATTTTGTTTTTTTTTTCTTCCATTAAACTATTAATAACAAAATAATTACATATTATTTAACATATAACTAGTTGTGTACCCGTGCAATGCGGCGGGAGCCATGAATTTTAAAGATTTTGAAGTTCCACTGGTTTATAAGATAAGATTTAACGATGATATAGGTTACACTTGGTCTTTACATATTAATACAATTTGAATAAATAAGAGTTATGGTTCCAATCACAGACTATCGATAAAAAAAATTGTATGACAGTTTAAAATCTAATATATTTAAAATCCAACATATTTAAATGACTCCACAAATGTGTTCGATTTACACCAAGAGCAAAGAACCAAGAAACTTGAGTTCTAAGATAAATACTCAAAACCAATAAAGAAAACTACAAATTTTATAGATTATAAGCCATGAAAAGACCAAAAAAGATGGGTTTTAGAATGAAATTTTAACTGATTACCCTCTTTCTTGTCCAGAAACTCATATTAAGGTTGAATTAATGCATGTATATATATATATATATACTAGTTGTATACCCGCGCAATGCGGCGGGAGCCGTGAATTTTAACGATTTTGAAGTTTCACTGGTTTTATTGGAGAAGATTTAACGATGAAATAAGTTACACTTGGTCTTTACATATTAATACAAATTGAATAAATAAGAGTTATGGTTCCAATTACAATCTATCGATGGAAAAAAAATTGTATGACAGTTTAAAATCCAATATATTTAAAATCCAACATATTTAAACGACTCCACAAATGTATTCGATTTACACTAAGAACAAAGAATCAAGAGATCGAGAGCGAGACCGAACCCTCACAACATGATACATCACTTTACCAATTGGAACTTTGTTACGAAATATTTAGAAATAAAAAAAATGAATTTAGATTTATTTAAGAAGAAAAATAAAAGAGAAATCGATAATCCATAAATTAATATCAAAAAGAAAAAAAAAACATATCTATAAAGAAAAAAATGGTGATTGTGACATAAGGTCTACAACCTAGAAAGGTCTCTAGTGTCCCCTCTCACAACATTATAATCACCACATGAACAAAATTTCAGAAAGTATTAGCTCACTTCCCCCCCCCCCCTACGCTGCAATGGATTTGTCGGTGATTTTGTTTCAGAGACCTGTTTAGCCCATTTTTGGTATGCTTTTATTGACTTCACCTCTCCTGCAAGTGAAGATCAACTACATTGCTCAATTTCTAAAATCAGAGATTCTACATTTTTTCATCATTAATTAATCAACAAACTGAATTCAAGGTTAGGTTTCTCTATATTATTCCATTTTGAAAAGATATCAAAGTCTTACAGAATTTACAAAATCTCTTCCCAACCATATATAAAATGAGAAAATTTCTATCCTCAACTCAATTAAATGAAGAATTAGAAACAATTRCCAGTTGAAATTGCCTCATCAAGGATATCCTTGAATCGATGTGAATCAAGCTTGGGATATCAGCACACTTATAGTGTGGCGGATTCGTGAAAGGTGTTTGATTAAAAAAGATGGAAAGTAAGGAACATAGCCGGACAACTATTTACAATTCACACTTATTGGCATAATGTAACAATAGATATATAGGAGCAATGCCAAATAAAAAAGACAGGAAAGGGATTTAAAAACACAGAGACTCGCTATACCATGCGAAGGGAAGCTGTTGCAGCAGCAAAATTATCTGCCATTGACATCAAAGGTGCAACACCCACATAAACCTGCATAATAGAAGGTGATGCAGTATCAACAGGAGCAGTAGTCTTTTCCATGCCTTCAGGGCTAATACTTGATGTTACAGGCAACTCTGCATCCTGAGCAGCCTAAAAAAAATTTAAGGATATGGTCTTGTTCATGCAATATAATATTTGAATGACCTTGACCAGCCCTTCATGTAATTGAAGTCTAATTGGCATTCAAGGAGAAGACATATGTCCAAACATGTACATCAACTATGGATTCAAGGATATGGGCTTGTTCATACAGAATAATACTTGTATCAAATGATTTATAACAAGAGCTAATCACATACAACATTATAAAGTACACAACCAGGTAGGCTAAATCAAGACTAACAGGACAATAAGAATGAGATTATGTTGACAAAGAGTGCTTGCATAGCTTGTGAAATTCAAAAGAGGAAGAAAACCATCTAGAAAGATGTTATATACTAAACATATAAACCCATTATGTTAACTGTATTTAATCATGTTGGCCTGAAGAATTGTATCTAAATTTTTTAATCATGTTGAGAATGAACTCATTGTATCAAACGTGTACCAGCATAGATAATGTTTTACAAACTACTTGTCTTCAAATAGTCAAGTTAAGGACATAGATGATGGTTTGAAATACCCCACCTGCATGAGAAACATTATATCACTGTGTACTTAGAGTGGTAGGTATCCACTTTCACTGTGTACAAACATGCTCTTAGTCTATGTTTGGGGAAAAGATTTGGAGTTTGCAATCAAAGATGAAACCAAGCACTGCTCCTGCTTCAAAATGTAGGTTTCAAACATACAGTTTTCTGCTTATGGTATGTTGCTATACTATACATTTTATATAAATTCCAATACATAAATAGCTGTTTGTTACTTCTTTTTTCTTTTCTAAATACAATTTCAGTAACAAAGAGGACTTATCTAGTTAGTTTTTATACACATCTCTTAAGATTATATTTATATGGCCAGCTGTGGGTAGAGAATGCAAACAGTAGGAACAGAATATCGAATTCAACATATTTAGAACAAGAAGAACAAGACAGTAGGAACAGAATATGGTTTTTCGTGGTTGTTTGGATCCATCAGGACAGGTCTTGATAAGTGAATTCCATAAAGGGAGTTGGCATCAAGTGTAATGAACTTTCAGTAGGAASTGATAAGAAGCTTCATTAATAACAGGATTACTATAGAAAAGAGTGAGCATCTTACATCATGTTCATCCAGCAGAAGATTTGCAGCCTTGAGGTCCCTGTGTATTATGTTATTCTGGTGCAGGTAGTTCATACCCTTTGATATATCAATTGAAATCTTGAGCAATGTTGGAAGCTTAAATGTACCCTTTTGTTTGTGTAAATAGTCACACACACTTCCCCCACTCATGAATTCTGAGTTCGACAAAAGCAAAAGATTATTAATCAACTGTGAAACAGGAAAGGTTTTAAAATTTTAAAAATCCTCCCTCTGTCCCATGAGAAACATTTGGCTTCACATAATGTTCTATGAGTGTGTTTCACTATTTCTCCATTGTCTTGAATGACCTCCAATAATGACAATAAAGGAATCTTGTCAACCAACCACAACCAATAGCATCAATAGGTTGAAGCAATGGCAATGGGAAAACAGATAATGGGACACAGGTGGTGGTCCATTATGAATCTGGACCTATCGGTACTATAAAAACCATATTTTTTGTAATTATTTTTAGATGTATATTATACTATATTAATTATATGGTGCCACCGTTTGAAAAAATTCTTGGGTCCGTCCCTGCTTAGCACACAGTAAATCTTATTGAACTTCATGTATATGGGCTCCCTTTTACAAATGTAATAATAAAACAATAGACCATTGATCTACTTTTGTTGTTTTTATCTAGACTAAGATGTATGCACAAACAAACAAAGAACCCCGTAAAGAGAGGAATGTTAACAGGTATGGCAGTTGGGTGTTTACCATCCAAAGCATAAAAATCAAAGAATAAGATCAAAATGGTCCAGACTCTAGAATACCAATGAATAATTTTTTATAACAGTTGCACATGTGTTCAAGGCTTATTTCAAGGATGTCAAGGATTTCTTACCTGAGAGCTTATCAACTTGCCAATCACCATAGATTCTGCAAACTATTTTGGGACATACAGCTTCACATCCCAACGTCTGTGGTGAAACTGTGATAAAAAATCAAAATATATTTCCTATAACTATTAAACATCAAACATATTATTAAAATACCTTAAATCAATTGAAAGCAAGCATCACATAACTGTACTCTTCAGGCCCTTCCTATATTCTTTCATGCGGCTAATCTAGGGCAAGATATCAGAAATTTTGAAGTCGCAATGACTCGGGATAAGCATACAAAAGGGAACTTGACTCAAGCTTGCAAGAATTTTAATTATGCCCTGATGTTGGTTCGTGAAACTACAGAATCACAAAATAAGGGAAAACTTAAAATCTAAAAGCATTAGTTTTTTGGTCCTAGGTAATAATATCATCAACCTTAATGCTACAGCAACCAGAAAAGATATATTATATGCATTTTACTGGGAGATTTGAACATAAAGGTCCATATGTAAGACATTAGGAAGGTTCTGCTAAATACACCTACAAATCAAAATGAAGTCACAATTACAATAAAGATGTTGATGAAGCCTAAATTATTTAATCAACAGGCAAGATGACAACAAGCTCAAGTGTTGTGGATGTTTTTAGTTCATTCTATCCATCAAAACAGCTTTTATAAATTGATAGATCCGAAATATAGATTATACATCTTTAGAAAGTAAGCCTGCAAACCAAATGAGTCCTTTGAGAATTTTAAAGAAGCAAAAGAGCTATTATCACCAAAATACCAGATACCTCAAAAGCTGAAAAGGGTATTACTAAACCATAATCTTTTGTTCAAATTCACATAGATCAAGAGGAACTATCACCGAAAAACATAAAAGAAACCACATGGGTTTGAGAAAGATTGTTTATTCAACCATTCATCTAACTTAAAGAAATTAACAATAATAGTTCAAGAAATCACATGGGTATGAGAAATATCGCAAGAAATTGAAGATAATAGTTCAAGAAATACCTGAGATACCAGCAGTGCAGTAGACAAGGGCAAAGATCATACCCCTAAAAGCCCAAGCAATCCCTTGAATACCAACAGTACCACACTTTGTGGGAGATTTAACAACACCCAAAAAGAAGAGAAAGTAATTAAAAATCTCATCAACAAAATTGAAATAGAAATCAATATCGCATACCTCCAAATTAAAATTGAAATGAAAATTCTAGGGTTTTGAAGGAATGTGAGATTAAAACAACAGGGAAGAGGGATACATGAAATCGGATATCTAATCGAAGTGATACATCAAAACCACTATTGTTGTGTCAAACGATGTCTGTGAAGAAAAAAGGTATCTGCTATCTAACACAAAATGTTTTGGTCGCATCTGAGAAAAATCACAGCAGAAGAAGAAGAAGAAGGAAGATTTTGGTTTTGGTGTTTTGGTCTCAGTCGCAGGCATAGATCAAAAGAGAAGAAACCGACCTAAATGGGTAATTTTATAAGTCTGATAAGAAAAGGTTAAGTTTGACCCAATTAAAATTTGATGTTGTGGAAATACTTGCATAAAAAGCTTGTACATTATGGGAGTGTTTGGGATTGCTTATTTAAAATAACTTATGTTTTTTTGTAAAAATGCTTATTAACTTATGTGGTATCAAACCAGAGTTTTGTAAAAAGTGTTTGGATTAGCTTATAGCGGTATCAAAAAGCAATAAGCTGATAAGTTGTTTTTTAGTGTTTGGCAAATTTTGTTTATATATGTAAAATGACCAAAAAGGACAATCTTTCATATTATTGACTTATGGAAGTGTTTGAGATTGCTTATTAACTTATTTGATTTTTTAACATGTAAAAATTTATTTTTCATCATTTACAATAATATATTTGACAAAAATCTATATTTTCAAGTATAAAACAATAAAAACAAATACAAAATATATACAAAAAAAACCTAACCCTAATCCCCCTTCAGCCTCTGCACCTAAATAAGCAGCCTTCTCATCCCCTTCTCCCCTCAATCTCCTGGTGAAGACCATCACCATCTCCAACCGCCATGTACCACCATCACCACCTCCAACCACTGTGAACCACCATCAATCTGMTGTGATTYTCGTCTATGCAGGAGAACGAAACCAACAAGATCGAGATTGCCGGCGACGATGAGACGGATGAGATTTCACAGGTGATCGGAACCAACAAGATCGAGATTGCCGGCGACGATGAGACCATCACCATCTCCAACCGCCATGGTTCTCCTCGTCTCTGTTAGGGTATAGAGAGAAAAGGTAACAGGGCTGCTGTGGTTCTCGTCTGTTAGGGTACAGAGAAAGGTAACAGGGTTAAAAGGGTAATCTGTCAAAAGTCGATTTTGATAAGTCAGGACGGTTTAACTTATCAAAAACTGTTTATTACCGGTTTGGCACCGGTATAAGCCGTTTCTTTTTTTCTCATCCAAACACTAGAAATAACTTATCGGCGGTACGGAACTGAAATAAGTTGATAAGCATCCTAAATAAGCAATCCCAAACACCCCTTATGTATAAGAATTTGTAATTAAAAGATTTTTGAAATTTTTGCATAAAATGGTAGTACTTTAGGCTTCAAGAGTTGTAATTAAGACTTTGTCTTAAATGCTTATATATGTAGTATAGATATATATATTTCAAAAAAACCCAAGAACATATTAATTCCGAACATATTATATAGTGCAATTTGGACAGTCTAACCCCAAAATATATAGTATATATATATATAAATAAATAACTATAAAATAAATCGTAAATATTAAAAATATTTTTTCACAGTATATATAGTATATAATAATATAATTAAGTCAAAAACTATTCAATATTAGACTCATTTCGAAGGTATTAACGAGACGATTATAATGGTATAACTTGTTAAAATAAAAATATATTTTTTAAACATGTTTTAATTGATATACGATTTTGTACGTTAATTTGATAAAGATTTAAAAAGGAACATTTAAAAATAAAGGACGTAAAGTAAATTAATTAACTAATTATAAGGATATAAAGTGGGTAGTATAAATGGTATCTTGATCATTTACTATTTTAAGACTTATATTTGATAAATTTGTTTAATAAAATAATATATATTACAAATAAGGTTATAATGATCATTTTATTATTGGAAAACATTTACCAAAAACATTTGATAAATACTCTTATCCTGGACAACAATTATTCTTACCCGGACAACATTTACCAGTTAAGAGTTGGTAAACGGGCCCTCCCATCTCATCGATTTCTCAAAATGACCAATTCCTCATATTTGAACTTAACATAGGTTCCAAGATAGTGGCCATTATAGCATCTAGAAAGAATTTGAGATTTTAAGATTGAATAATCTTTGATCAAACTCATCGGTCCTTAACGGGTTGCACCTACAACCAAGCTACCAGCAAAATTTGTTTAAAAAAAAATAATATTCCGATTACACCGAAAAAGACGACCCAATCGAATCTCAGCCACATCCATTCATAGTACAAATTCATAAGTCGAGTCGAAAAATGAAGGCTACTACTTCTATCCTCCAATTTGTTGAGATTTATTGAGGATTACTCCCTCGTATTTCACCTGGAACCACTTCATTGCATCGTCCTTTGTAACTCGATGCTGGATACCAACACGGGCCTTGCACCTGCGGCGACGACCAACACGGTAGCCAGGACGTTCTAGGACAACAAAGAAGTCCATACCATAGATACCTGTTGAAGGATCATACCTGGCAAAAGAAAAAATAATTTAAACTACATAGAAAGGGTAAAAAGGTAACTTTGATAAAAACAGTAAAAACAGGACCAACAGCAGCACCACACACGGCAGACCAAACGTCAAAAAAGTAGCCATTCAGACCTTTGGACCCGGTTATGGAGACCTGGTTGTGGACTGGTTTGGCTTTCCATAGTCTTTAAATTGTTGAACTGACCAGTTACGTAACTGTGCCCGATTGGTTAGGCCGTAACTGGTTATGGTCCAGACCCATTTCTACCTGGCAGGCTGGCATGACAAAATCATTCAGTCTAACAAAAGACGGTTCAATTTGGATAGATTATATGGACAAAACTCAACTTCCGGTTTGCTCACCATTGGTCATGAGTCCCCTCAAGATGTGTTTGTTACCGGAATAGGACTAGGCTAGACATAACAAAAAGTTGTCCCATGTTTAGCTCGATATTAGACTCGGAGATGATAGAACTCAGTGGGGCAAAAATGGACACCAAATTAACCATATCAAATTAAAACCCTAATATCTTCCCAAGTCTTTCACCCGCCCACCTCACTCTCGTCCGTCTACTAGTGTCCAATCCGGTCCACTTATCAAACCCACCAAAGGTTTGTGATTAACTCCAAGGTCTCGTGGGATTAGCCGAGGTGCACAAGTTGGCTTGGAAACCCACGCTTATCCAAAACATAAGGTGAACTTGTACAGTACTCAAACAACATATCATTTGTACCATATTTTCTACCCATCTTTGTGCCAAGTAGCAGCGATATAATAAGCTTGCAGAGCATGTAAGGGCCTTCCCAATATCAATTTTAACAAGCCTAAAAAGAGAATATGCGTTCTCAATAGAAACTACCACCATATACACTTTGGAAAATAAAGCTAGAGACATGGTGTAAACAGGTTTAGAATGCTTGTTTCTCAAGAGCCATGATGCAATTTTAAGTTCTTTTTATGTTTGATTTAGAAGAAAACTCCATCTCACACACAATCATATAGACATGCATGCTCACTCTTCATCCATCCACCAATAAACATTTAATTTTGTGCAATAGGAGAAAAGAAACCCTTTTTATATTTATAATATACAATGTGCAAAAATCAAAATGTCCCCATAATGTATGAAGGTAATCTGATGTATAGTTAAATGATCTTCATAGCTCACATCATCGCTAGAAACTCTAATATGAACTCAGTATTGAAATTTCTAATGGTGGAGAGTAAAATTCTATACTGAAGGGCATAACAACATTATTTTCAAAGAACCAAACAACCACAAGAAAGATGCATCATAAAGTAAAATGAAGTCAGATACATCACTTACTTGATTCCAAGATCGATGTGCTCTTGAATACCAAATCCAAAGCAGCCGGTGTCACTGAAGTTACGTCTTAATAGCTCGTATTCCTTCACTTTCAAACCACTCTCCAAAAGTTGCATTGCTTTATCTCCCCTAACAGTAACATAGCATGCAATCTTCTCATTACGCCTAATCCCAAATGACCGTACGGTGTACCTTGCTGTACCAATCCCCACAAAAGGTATTATAAACATCAAGGTAGTGCATGTGGGCTAAAAATATACAAAACCAAAACCAAAGGTTGATATGATCGTCTATGCTAAACTCAAGATTGCATTGTATAAAGATATGATCAAATCATGATGGTAGATATCTTGAAACAATCTGACCAAGCTTCTATAGTCCACAAAATATCGATCGATAAAGAGAAACATCGATGCTTAACCCCTTGTCCCATGAAAGGTTGAGAAGCATTGTAGCCGGTTAAACATAAAATGACACTCCTCAACAAATATGGTCTCCTAAATTTATAGGACTGTGAGGGTTAATCGATCAAGTGGGTCATTCTACTAAAATGATGTCTTCCTCAAAGCTCTTTGAGATTATGATGCTTGTATTGTCATCCTACAAACTTAATAGAAAATGCATCAATATCTCTAACATTCTCATGTAAAAATAAGGCGAGATCAATATGAACTTAACAGAAACTATGATGATTTCTTAATTACAATTTAGCAAGAAAAAATCTAATTAAGAAAAAAAATGGAAGTAGAAAAGGTTGTAAAACATATCTTACCCTTAGAAAAAACAGGCGATTGACCACTCAATTGCTCCAAAACCTAATTCAAGTTTCTATCAACAGATTAGGGAAACGAATCAGCACAATAAACAATAGATAGATACAAAAAAGAAATCGCTGCGACCTTGGCGGCACGAGTGAGACGATCGCCACTTTCACCGACGGAGATGTTGAGAACAAGTTTTTGAACCTTAATCTCTCTCATTGGATTGGATTGCTTCCTCTCTGAAGCCTACATCACAATTCATTCAACAAAATCACAACAAAAATTAACAGTTCCAATTGCATCAAGAACAAGAGAACGTCATCCGTACCATTGTTGCTGCGAAGGTTTACGGCAGGAGGAGGAGGAGGAGGATATGAAAGAGAAAAAAGGGTTCTTATTAGGGTTTTGTTAAAGAAAAGCACCAGCGAAATGACATATATACCCCTGTCACAATAAAGAAAATTTTAAAAAATAATACACAACTAGACTACAATTGATATTGGTTAAATGATTAGCATAAAAAAACTTGCTAATTTCTTATTGGTTTTGTAATTTAATCCCGGATGACACATACACATTAAGAATGGCAGTGATCGCTAACCCGGCCCGGTCCAACCCGGAATTGTCGGAGGACCGGGACTAGTAAGGACCAGTTAAAGGACCGAAATCTGGGATCGGTTATGGATTTGAGGTGTTTTGTGGGACCGGTTATGGACCGCCTTGACGCGGCTTGATTTTTCAAAAATGTAGTTTTTTTTTAAATGTACTCGTTATTTTTCAAAAAACTAGTTGTTCATCACCGTTTTTTGGCCCTTTTTGTATTTTTTTTTTTTTGCATTCTAAACACTATATATAAATGTCTTGGTTGAGGGGTTTACATACCAAGTTATCGATTCGCAAAAAACGCAAAAAAAAAAAACGTTCACAATTCTCGGTTTCTCGCTATATTTTGTAAGACAATGTAATTTTAATTATAATAAAACGCATTTTTAAAGTGTATTTGAGTGGCCTAATTATAAAATGTTATAATGTATTAAAAATATAAAAAATATTATTTTTTAATGACCGTGACCGGGACCGGTTATGGCGGGATCTGTTGAGACTCGGGACCGGTAAGGATCGGCCCGGCCCGAGACCGGTTTTTAGCCATCATTAAAGGACGAAAATCAAATGAGAATAAAAAAAATGTCATGAACCATAAAAATTGATTTAAACCATAAATTAATTTTAATTTATGGCCATTAAAGGCAATGGCAATTTTAAAATAGGGCAAATTGCATGAAAAAGTAACGTACTTTAACTTGATTCATATTTTGGGTAACATACTTTCAAAACTTTCATTTTGGTACATAAAATGTAAAGTTTTAAACATTTAAGTAACCGGGTAACCCGGTGAAGACTAATTTTAGACTAAAAAAAAGACTAATTTTAGATACAAAAAAATCCACGTCACGGACCACGTCAGCAAATAATACCGAGTTGGATACCACATCACTCGCCACATCAGCATGATAATCGGTTAATACTTCAACCAGTTACCCGGGTACTTAAATGTTTAAACTTTTACATCTTAGGTACCAAAATGGAAGTTTTGAAAGTACGTTATCAAAAATATGAATCAAGTTAAAGTACGTTACTTTTTCATGTAATTTGCCCTTTAAAATAATTTAAAACTTTATGATTTATTATAGAATAAATTTGAGCTAAAAACACTCAAGAAAATACCCCAAATATAGAGTTCAAAACACTCAAGAAACATATCTCTTCAAGAAATTGAAATCTTCTATCCAAAACTCTACAATGGAGGTCTTTATTTCTAAGATAAACCTTGATTTCAACCACACTTAAGAGATCTTCAGACTCCAGCCATAGATCTTCGATAGCCATGTTAATCTTTCTATTAGCCCTCAAAAACCTTCAAGATTCGTCCCCAATAGTGCCAAAATCGCCTTCAATGAAAAGAGAAACGAAGAAGAGGGGGTGAAATGGCAAAATATAACTTAAATGGGGTTTTTAACCCATTGGGGGACGCAACTTTCCAAGCGATTTAAGTATCTTGGACAGTTCCCGAGTATAAAACCCTCTTCAAAGCCTTAGGTGACTTGGGATGCGACCCAAGTCACCTGGCAACCCATCTGTTTTGTAATTGTCTTTTGATTTCTTGAGCAATCAAACTTGCATGGGAGGTCCTGTAACACCCTGAGTGACTTTCGACACAACCTTTCCTTCACCACAACTCGACCACACCCCTTGATTTAAATGTCACATGCATCCAATCATGGATAAACACCAAAATGGCTTCTTAAAACAAGTGCACACCCCTATATTATGAACCGTTAAAACGCAGGTGTTGCATATAGCTTTTTACTCGTCACACATAAAAGGCATCCTTTTTTTAATTCTTCAACCACAAATATTGAGGTTAATGGGATCTATTTTTATAAGCAGGGATCTTAAGGACACCATCGATTGTCTACAAAATCTCCAGTTTGTGATCATACTTTTAAGTTATCGACCGCATGCTCTTCAAATTCAATGTCAGTTAGTTGCGGGTACTTTACGTACTTCTCTATCTAGATTGATAAACTTTTGACATCCTAGAACTCCAATTACAACCATCCAATTCCAAAACAACATTGTAAGGAAAAAAAAAAGACGTTGACATTTGAATTAGACGCAACACAGTAATGTCAAAAAATTGAATATGGAAAAAGCAAAAATCATAGTCAATTAAGTTTTTGTCAAGATTCATCGAACTACTGTCAAGATAATCAATTTGATTGTCCTCGATCACTTTTCGACCATCATGGCATCATCTCTACCCTATGTACTTACCCATACCATATTTTTTGGAGGTTTCTTAAAAGAACTTGTTCGGTCTACTTTGTTTTGGATGATTCGGATGGGAATGAAGCTTTTAAGAGCAGTGGAAATAGTATAAAAGAGAAAGGAGGGAAAAAAATGGGAGGGCCTCTAAAAAGTGAACGAGAAAGGTATTTTTGCGCTGAAAAAAGGTAAGCATGTGTTTTTTTTTCCTAATAATTGGATATAAGAAATATTATTTCTAATATATGATGTAAGAGCATATGTTTTACATACAGGACCTTATTAAGCATAAAACTCAGATTTTCGATGTGATTTGGGTAAAAATGAAAGTAGAGATGGCCGACCTGGGGTCCTAATAACTCTCATTTTGAGTGTTATTTATACATCATTTGTGTGAGTTTTTCTAACATTTTAGTTGTGTTTCTCTTTACATGTTCATGGTTCTTCATTATATTATTTTATTTTCATTTGGAGCTACTGAGGAAGTTTTTATGGTCATATGCATCATTTTTGGGTTAAATGTTGGACTAGGAATTGTGCCAATTGTGTCACCACTATGGTGGACGATGTTAATTTAAGGACAACTGAAATATCATTTTTGCAAATAATCTTATGCTTATTTCAGCTACATTACGGTAATATTGAAGGTTAAAGTTTATATACAAAAGACGGTGAAGATAAGATTTGAAAAAGTATTGAAGATATGGATAAGATTTCATGAAGGCATTTTTGGTTACATGGAGCCTCTTCAAAAGAAAAGAAGACTAAAAATAGCATAGGAGGAGGCTTTGGACTTTGGGGTTTTAAAAGGTTTCACAACTTTTAGAAAACCTTGGGGGGCGTTTGGTTTGTCGGAATCCGCTGGAATCTGGTGGAATTGGAATGGTCAATTCCGTTGATCGAATTTCATTCCAATGTTTGGTTACCTATGGAATGGAATTGAATTCTAAAGATTCCATCATTTGAGGATTTCACCATTCCTTCCTAAAACTAATGGAATTGAAATCCATTCCATCTGAAAATATGTAAATAACAAAAATATCCTCATGATTAGTGCTTGCTTTCGATTTCTGCTTGCTTGCTTCCGATTTCTTCTTATCAAACACAAAAATCAAACCGATTACTGCGTGCTTTTTTATTTATGCTTATGATGCTCTCGATCGATTACTGCATGCTTCCGATTTCCTCATTAAATTTTCAAACAAACCAGATCTAGGTTCATTGTCGCCAACATTCTCTAAACCCCTTCCCTCTTTGAAGCTTCAGCCTTGCAACTCCATAAATCTAAAACCAGATCTAAGAACGAGAAAAACCTAAAACGAAAAATTGGTTCTGCTGTGGTTGTGGCGGCATCGAAAGGTAGAAGAAAGGGCGAACAAACGATGACCATGGAGGAGGGAGAGGGTGGTTGTGTCCCCATGGTGAGTTTTTCCAACCTATAGCCGACGAAACCTGTGTAGCACGGTCATGGTAGGGGAGGCCAGAGATGAGAGCATAGAAGGGCGGGGTGAGAGTGGGGGTCGCCTAGGATGAAAGAGATTAAACATTTTAATTAATTTTTGAAATTTTATTAAAAAATTTATTGCTTCCAATTAAATGTTAATTTTATTGTTATTTGTAATTAAAAAAATAATTTAAAAAAAATATCAACGAAAGGGTATTTTTGTCTTTTTTCATCATTCCATTCCAATTCTGCTGCAAACCAAACAGGAAGATTCCAATTCATTAGACATATTAAATTCCATTCCTGTCAACCAAACACTTGGTCAAACCGGATAACATTTTATTTTAATTCATTTGACAGATTTCATTTATTCAGAAACCATTCTGCAAACCAAACGCCCCCTTAGATTAATGGAGGTGTTTCATCTCCCTTTTTTCCAATGGGTAAAAGGATGTCCATCTCTCCTTCCCCCATATGAAGAGATCATGGGTGAAGCATTGAAGAAGAGAGTTTGCATTAATTAACAGTAGTTCATCCATAAAAAATGGTTTTAAAAGTTTCCGTCAAATGCTTTATTTATACTATATTATAAAGCATTTGACAAAGACTCTTAAAAGCCATTTTTTATACATTAAAAACCGTTTATTAATGCATATTACTTAAAATTCAAGATTATAAGTAAATTGTGTGTATATACAACTTATTAAGACTCCAAGTTTGAATTCGTGTAACTAATTGTAAATAAACATAATTAAATATTGGATATATTTCCCATTTTAAATATAAAAAATATTTAATTTTATACTAAAATGATACATTTTTTTAAAAATTATATGATATCTTTAAATTTATATTATATTTA
>NW_020200854.1:28723-35443 GCF_001531365.2 Cynara cardunculus var. scolymus
TATATATATATATATATATATATATATATATATATATATATATATATATATATATATATATATATAAAGTAGTAATTAAATTGGGATAGCGCCGTCTCACGTCCCTTTATTTCAACCTCACATACTCCGGTCTCTCACATAATCTCCAGAATCGAAAATGGAGTCTGCCATTGTAGTTAAACCTCCCATCATCAACGTTGCCGCCATCTGCGGTTCCCTTCGCAAAGCTTCCTTCAACCATAGCCTCATCCGCTCCGCCATTGATTTGTCCAAGCAATCTGTAGAAGGAATGTCGATCCAGTACGTTGACCTGTCGCCGTTGCCAATGCTCAACACAGATCTCGAAATCGATGGCAAGTATCCACCTGCAGTAGAGGCTTTCCGTCAGAAAATTCTTCAATCTGATTGTTTTCTATTCGCTTCTCCCGAGTACAATTACTCCGTGACTGCTCCTTTGAAAAACGCAATCGATTGGGCATCTAGGCCACCGAACGTGTGGGCTGATAAGGCTGCTGCTATAGTCAGTGCCGGCGGCGGATTTGGTGGAGGTCGGTCACAGTATGTTCTCCGGCAATGCGGTATTTACGTAGATCTTCATTTCGTGAATCAGCCGGAGTTTTTTCTGAATGTGTTTGAAGCTCCTTCAAGGTTCGATGATGAAGGTAATCTGATAGATCCTCAAGCTAAAGAGAGGTTGAAATCTGTGCTTTTGGCGCTGAAAGTTTTGACGTTGAGACTTAAAGCTAAATAATCTGTTAAATCACCTTCTATTCTTGTTGGTGTTTCATCTGCTTCTATGAATTGAAGGACATGTTTTTCCTTTTAATTAAATTGAAGGATATGTTTTTTTTTACAAATAAATTGAAGGAGAGTATTTTTTTTTTCCTTTATGTAATTGATTTTAAATTAAATACGTGAGAGAACATACATGATTAAATGTCAAACATTTTCAATAAATTTAAAATCAAAATGAATTTATTTTAATATAAAAAAATCACAACATCATATAAGAACTAATAACTTAAAACCAAAAAAAAAATTAATTTAATCCAAAAAAATTTAAAGTCACATGTATAAAAAAATATTGAGTCATATACAAGACTTATCGTGTAATTGTATTTGACTTGACATCTAAACTATTATATATTAACATATAAAAAAAATAACAATTTTTAATTATAAAACTAGCTAGAAAATAGAAAATTATAAATTACCGCTTTAGTTGAAATAATATATATATATATATATATATATATATATATATATAATTTATTAACTAATATATATAACGGGTATGGTATGGGGCAGGGCAGGGCAGGGCGGGGCGGGGCGTACCATATGCGTCCCCGTCCCCATCCTCGGTTTGAGACAAACGGGGATCTCCGTCCCCATCTCCGATTTAGCGGGGAATCCCCGTCCCCGACGGAGGCGAATGAACCGGGTTCCCCGATGGGCCGGGGTCCATTCTCATGCCTAGTATGATAGGTTTTAATCTTAGAGATTTTCAATGGAAGTTATTTTTTCAAAGATTTTCGACAGAGTTTATTTTCATGGGATTTTCGACGGAACTTGGTCAACCGTAGTTCACATTTGCAAAGGATTTTCATGCAATTTGTGACGGATTTCTATCTAAAATTCATCGAAAGTATCTAATTTTATTTTAAAATACATATTTTTATATCCACACATAGCTAAATAGAGTAATCTGAATTATAAAGACACAATGTGCGGCTAAAATCGGGAGGGTAGGGGATAAAGCTAACTAGAGTATCAGTTTCACTTACGATCTGCTTCATTACTTTTCTCATTTGTTCCGCAATCTACCATGTTTTACGTACATGCAATAGTGGTAATTTTTTTGAGAAAGGAAAACACAAAAGGTTGTATGGCATAGTTTAGGCAACATATACCCTATAAAAGTTGAGATGAAACTATGTTGCATGGAGTATGATGACATAAAAGGTGGAAGAGCCACTCAAATCTTCATTACATCAATGCCTCATGTTATTTACCTTTCACGAGATATATTGAATTGTAGTGAACCTATTCCCAAAAGCTTAAGAAAATTACTCAAAACAAGATTAATTCCACTACAAAAATGAAGAGTATCAGCAAGAGAAAATTCATTTGCAAATCCGTTGCTAAACGGGTCGTCCGTCGTTGATCCCTTGCTGATCTGCGAGGGAATATGTTTTTGGCCTTTCTCTTGTTGATTAGCGAGATATTTTTTTCCGTATCTCATACCTTGTTTTCTAGTAGTGTAACCAATCATGATGGGATGTGAAAGAATTATCAAAGATTAACCAATAAGGATGGGATGTGAAAGAATCATCAATGAGGTAAGTCCCATGAAGTTGAATTTAAATCAACATTTTATGAAATTAATGGATTCTTTACAAGAAAGAATTACTTCTACCAAAAAAGGGCCCATAACTTCTATTTAAGTTGTTTATGTACATACAGATGATTTGACCGAGCATATATCTTATTTCGATATCATCCTATATGATAATACCTCGACTTGACCTTTAAACACCTGAAACGATTTCAATGTATCATGTGTCCTTAAATGGTGGGATTACAAAGACTTTGATGCCATACTGCACCATTAAATCAACATGCATTAGAACTAGATTCTCTTAGTACTTAAACATGCTCTTTTGGTCATATATTGTTTCAAGAGATAGACTATAACACTCGAAAATTTCGGTAATAAGAATTTTAAGAATCTTTATTTGCTTTTATGGTTTGGTTTTAAAGTCTAGAAATTAGATGGCTTTGGGTATCAGTTTTAGAAGAAAAGATTCAAGGGATGACAATAGGGAAAACACTTGCAATACATTTGGAGTTATAGTGCCCAACTATAGTGACAGTCACTATAGCATGGGTATCAACCGGCCGCGGTACATTTGGGGCTATACTGCCCGGCTATAGTGACACTGTCACTATAACACGGTGGGGTCGCTAGAAGGGGGCACCAACACAATAAAATCCAATTTGCAGCTTCTTTGAACCGTTTTTTTCTTACACCTACCTTTCTCCTTTCTCATTTGCTGCCATCCACTTGTCTCCCTTCATTTTAGTTGGTTTTGGAGCTCATTTAAGGAGGATTTCTGAAGAGCTTTTGGGTATTTAAGGAGTCTAGAAAGAAGCTTTAAGTGTGAAATCAAGCATCTAAGTTCCTCTTACCTTTCTAGGGTTTCCTTGATTTTCATCAAAAACCTAGTATTGTGAGTTTATCCTTCGCTTTTATAAAACCATATACATGTTATAAATGATGTACTTTACTTCTTTTATGTTTCTATTACACATATTCTATATTTGTTTGATCATCTGGGGTAAAATTTTTATTGATTTGGGGATTTGGTAAATTTTGATAAATATCAAACAAGTATAGGGAATGGTTTTTAACACTTGGGAAATGTTTATTTCTAAGTCTTGATCCAAAACTAAGTTGTTCCTTTAGTTGGGATTTTGGTTGATGAAATATGATATTTATGACTAGAATACATATAATATCCGTGTTTCGTTAACTCGTACAAACTGGGTTAAGTAAATTTTTGGTAGAATTATGCATAACATATTTGTACCCTATGTTATACCAACTTATACTTCAGACGAATTTTGCGTCAAAAATGAGTTTATATCTAATTTGACGTAAAAGTTGAGAATCTAACTTGAAGGGTTAAAGTCGCCAATTGATTAAACTTTATATATATAGGCGGTGATGAACCGCCATGCATTCTCAATCTCTCGCCTCTTTTTCTCTCTCTAAAATTCTTTGATTTCTCTCTGATTTTCACGTCAAATTACTAAGGGAATCAAGACAACAAATATATATTCGGAATCCACTTTCCGAACCCTTTTTAAAGGTATAAGTTTCATTCAGTTTCATTCAGGTGTTTATTTTAGGGTTATTTAGACTGGTTTATAAACTGTGTTTATATCTAAGTTTACGGATTGATTTTGTCAAAATCATGGTATATTTGATGTTTAGGATGCTAGTACTGGTTATATTGATGTAGAAATAAAAAGGGTATATTATAGTTTCAATATGGATAGATTGTGGGTATATGTTTAACCGTACACCAATTGTTCGGTTAAATGTCGAAAGGAGTAAAAATGCATGATTAAGATTAGGTTAACGACCATTGGACTTGTTTTTCTATTTAGTATGTTGAAGTACGTTTATAATATGTAAATGTAGCGAATCATGAAAGTTGGATCATAAAAGTTAGTCGGAAATTACGAAATCGACTTTTACCGACAAAGCACCTCCTGTACTTTGACAGTGTATAACTCACAAACCGTAAGTCGGAATACGCTCGTGTTTTGCAGTCAGGAAGATCATACTGCATACTACAACTTTCATTAAGGGTCAAAATTCCAGTTATGACTCTAGGTGGCTCGGAACAGTGTGTTTTTGGGGTTGTTTACACTGTATCTGGGATTAATTTACAGTTTTGTGAAATTCATATAAAATAGATGGATGATCCAAATGAGATGATTTCAAAAGTATTAGACTCGTATGATACCAATCTACAACTTTCATTTAGACAACATAATCTAGATTGGTCTCTAAGTAAGATAAAAATGCTTAGAAATAAGAGGGTCGGAAACGGTTGGATCGAAAGAGAATAAGGTTAACTTTTTCCATTTGAGTTTCAATTCGTATCAAGTACATTAAGACCTAAGTAAATTTATCAGAATAGTTATATTATGGTTTCTATGCTTTATAAATAGTAACCCGTTTATGCATTCGTTAGGCACGCGGGCAAGTCAAACTTGATCGTGAATTTCCGTTTGATCGTGCGTTAATTGTCAAATTTGGTTAAGGTACGGATTTCATATCTCACTTGACATGGGGATAGCCATTTGCGTAAGGCTTCTTAATCCAGATAATCTGTGATAAATTCCGAATAATTTGTTTTGAATTTCCTTTATGCTTATCAAATGTTATTGAACTTTGTTTCCTTTTGAACTACGACTTATATTCTTATTCGGAATATGGATCATTTTGATCACTTGACTTGTTTTATTGCTTTATTTGTGAAACATTTTACTATAGACTCAATAACTGGAGCACCGGTATTGAGATGTTTCCATGGTGACTAAAACGATCATGACGTCCTTATTTTTATAGTCCTTAAAAGTGGACTTGATTATGTACCGGTCGAATAGAGGGCGTATGGATCGATCCTAGGAACCGTTATCGGATATTGAATTATGGCCGTGGTTAAATCCACGAAGAGGATTGCTGTGTTGTGCTCACACCCCTTTCCTCACTTGTGCCTGAATTGACTGATCATCTTTTGGGAACAATGCGTCCTCGTGATGCGGTTTGGTCTTCGAACTCTTGACATGCTTTTGGGGCATTTTGACTTTCTTTTGGATTATCACTTGACGTTTAAAATTGTTTTTGAATTTGTTATCTCATATTCATTGTTTAGTTGTATTATTATCCGTTCACTGAGCATTAAACTCAGCCGAGATTTTCTTGTCCTCGGCAGGTACATGACTTAGCAGGGATTTTGGGATGAGCTACGGAGATGACAACATTGAAGATAACCCATTAAGTCATACTTTTGTTTAAACTTTTGATGACTAATGTAGACATATTGATATTTTGGGACCGTATTTTGAGACACGTTATCTCCGTCTGTGGTTATGTAATTGTCTTTTGGTAAATTTTATTAGCCGCTCTGGTTTATATAACACGTTGTTTGTTTTATTCCAATTGTGCCATCTCCCGTCTTTSACCAYGCGGGACGGGGGTGTTACAAGTTGTGGTATCAGAGCTATAGGTTATGATCCTGAAGTATAATTTAAGTTTGATTTGTGAGGAATGGGTAAAACTTAGATAGGACTATCCTAAGCCTTATACATGTTAACTATTCGAAATCTCGTATGCTTTGTTTCTTTTTGAAATTAATCGAGCAAATGGTTTCCTATTATTTATGTTAGTTCCAAATGCCGCCAAGAAGAATACCGGCAATAACAGATAGACCTAGAAGAAGCCGAACTGGGTCTGAAAATGAAACAAATCCTCCGCCAACAACTCAACTTGATCCTAATGTGATGGCAGTTGTCCAACAAACAGTTACCGATATGCTACCAGGTATTATAGCACARACGGTGGAAGCWTTACGTCAAACTGGCGAAAACCCGAATCCTAATACTGGGGACTACGGACCAGAACACAGGGATCAGGGAACTAGTATTGAACTTGCTGATATTCATCAATGGTTAGAGAGGTTTCATAAACAAAAGTCTCGTACTTTTACTTCAGCAGCCACTCCTGTTGACGCCGAAGATTGGATATCACATCTTGAAAAGGTATTCCGAGTCTTGGGTTGTTCTGATAGAATTGGAGTGGAACTGGCCACTTATAAACTTGAAGGTGATGCTAATCGTTGGTGGCAAACCTGGAAACAATCTTACGGAGGGGATATAGCTATTGAAAATTTAACTTGGCCGGGATTCAAAGATATTTTCTATCAGCAATACTTTACTGCGGCAGACAAAGAGGCGTATGTTCAAGAGTACGCTACACTCAAACAGAAAGAAGACGAATCCATATCCGAATACGTAGCCAGATTTCTACGGTTGGCTAGTTTTGCGGGTAGTATGGCTGGTACGGTAGAAAACCAGGTTAATAAGTTCAAATGGACCCTCAATAGCAAATTCAGACCCAAACTTATCAATCAACACTTCACGAGC